>NW_015112802.1:411898-470973 GCF_001443285.1 Poecilia latipinna | reverse complement strand
ATATTCAGAAAATCAATAAAAATTTGAATTACAAAAAAAAAAAAAGAAAAGTTAAAAAAATAAAATAATAGAAATAGGAAATAATAGACTGTACGGCATAGGACAAAAACAATGTACAGTTACAATGTAGAATGTCTGTGCTGGTAGACCCTCTGTGGGTCTTATATACATACACATAAACTCCCAACTACGTCGGGACATGCCTTCATGACGAAAGAAGGCATGTGGCAGTTACAGGTATCAAGATACATCAATGTTTAAAAAAAATTGACATTTCAAAAACATATCTCAGTCTTTTTTTTAAAGACATACTGGGGAATGTAATGGACTTTCTGGGGTTTTCTTTTAGCTGCACGTAGCACAGTGGAGAGCTACGCTTCCCCTCCCCCACATGTTGGCAACCAGCTGAGTAAAAGAAGGCCTTTCCCTGGCTTTCAAATGAGTCTTCATCTGTTTGTAAATATTTCAAATCACTAAAACATCAACAGTTAAGGTGTGGAAATATGAACAACTTATCATCCTTCATTTTTGGCACACACACAAGCAGATCTGTTGAAAAACGATAATATTCTGTGCATCTGGTATGTTTATTTTAAAAAGTAATAGTAAATTATGTTGGTGCTCCAGCTATATTTTTGCTAAAGTCTAGTATTTTAAAAACAAATATTATAGTTATGTAATTGTAATAATAAATATGCTATACTGTATCCATTTTGCCTTCTTTCAGATTTTGTTTCTGTTATGGACACGTTGCAACGTGACATCACACACACAAGATCCCACCAGTGACCATCGTTGGTTTTAGCTGTGAAGTTGTCAACATAACACACTAAATCTTAAATGTGTGTGATATGAAAAAGGAAGGCAATGTTTTACTATGGTCAACACTATAACTATAACAAGGTTCAAGGGTATCACATTTCACAGGTCAGTAAAAAGTATTAATAAAAAAATGACGAGGGAGAGGGAGGTCGGTCAGTCACGCTAGCTTGACTTTGACAACCTTATGATGTAGATGTGCTGCAGAATTTGGTGTTTTAGTTCACAAGGCAACCATAGTAAATGAAACATTGACCACCATAATTGATGTGTATGATTTTGGTGATGGCTCTCATCAAAATATAATGCTTGTTCAAATGTTGACTGTATGCTGTTTTTTTTTTTTCATAACTTTGTAATTGAGTATTTTTGTTATGTAAAGCACAATTAACTGCCTTGGTGCTGCGATGTGCTATATGATTTGATCTCTCTGACTAGAAATCAATAGAGCAGGTGTTTTAAATGAGCCAATCAGCCACTGCTGTGTTCAAACATCACTTATTAAAAATCACAAAACAAACATCGAGCCCATTTTTTGTGTGGGAAATGTTTGCGTGTTTTTTGGTGTTGAATTCTGATACATTAGTGGTGTTGCTGTCAGTCGGTTGCTATGGCAACGAGTCTGTGTGCGTGTGTGTGTGTGTGCATGTAGCATAGCTGGCACACAGATCGAGAAATAAGAAGGTTATGAGTGGTTTTGAGTTGTTTGGCATATTCTTATTTGCAGGAGTGTTTGTTTGGCCAGGTTGTTCTGCTGCAGACCAGTTTTCTGTACTGATGAAAAAAAATTGACATTTTCCAGTAATATATAAATGTGGCTACTTGTAAATAACTTCCAAATGACATGGGACCATCGGTGGTACTGCAATTTTTAAATTGCACATGTAGATAGATGATTAGGGTTATCACTTCTGACTCATACAGTGTTTCACAGGGATTTTATTCATTTTTTAATTTTTTTTTAATACTCCGTCCGTGTTGGAAGAATTAGTATTTGTGGGGGCATATGCTTGGCTGGAGATCACGCTGCAGACTGACCTGGATGTGGCTTATATGTGCAGAAACATCTGGAGTCAATCGGACAGCAGGGACCGGGCTCAGACACTGCAGGGTGAAAATCCCTCTGGAGGATTTGCTGGGTTTGGCACGCTGCTTCACAGCGCTAAGTCTGTCGCTAAACGATCCCGACCGGGGGTGGGCGGGTGGACGGGTTGGGCAGGTGGGGGTTGTAACCGGGTTCTCCGTGGCAACGCCATCATCCCTCTCACGGCCTCGGAATGGTACAGCTGTGGTTTTCCTGATGCAACAACTTCCAGTGGAGACCTCCCCCAACGAGAGGGTCAAAGCTGAGTGTCTGTATAATGTTATTGTTTGATGATAATTAATATTGACTAGGGCTGTACAGAACACACATGGGTTTCATTACTGGTCTAATATCTATTTTGGGTTCAAAAGTTTGAAATGTGACACTTTTACAATATTGCCTCAGTTGGGTAAGACCAGCCATTTCTACCATGGGCTCTGTATGTGTGCTATGATGGCTACTAACTTATTTCTCATCAGCAAAGCTTTGTAACATGTAACTGACTCCAAATCGAAGCGCATGTGACTTTGACCACCAATCCAGCCTCGTCAAGAGACATTTATCCCCAACAAAGGTAACCGCAGGCATCCTGGTGGATAAACCTTCAGCTTCCTACCAAGGTTTTCTGACAGGCAGCCGGACTCGTCTGTAAGAGTTACTATCAGTCATTCATCTGTGTTATTTTTAAGTTCATAAGAGACTGTCGTTTCTATTGAAATCACAGATCAGCTATATTTAGCATTTGGAAATACGCAAATAAAGATAATAGATTTGAGTTACTATTGTAAATAAAACCTGTAGATTCAAAATATTTAACTGAATTACTCATTTAAATAATTCAAATCACATTTTCAATTCAATCCGATTTATTTTAGTAACATTCAGTACAGTTCAGGTTTGCTCAGTCTGTTACATAAATCTAATCCGTTTTAATACGGAAAGATTTCCAACAGCTTCAGATAATTATTTTTTTGTTCCTAATACTGATCTAAGTCACTTAATACTCTCTTGAGTGTAGTCCTACCTATAAAGCTTAGCTAAGGAAGTTAAGCTAAACTTAAGCCTAAGTAAGCTAAACAATGTGTTATCTTAACTTACCTACCTTAGATGTTCTAAGAATACTTCACGGAAAACATGCACAGCTTTAAAATTTGTCCTCACAGATACATCAGACTTGACTCGTACATGTTACAGTTTTCTTTAAATAAACATCTCACTGCTGATGATTTTGTTGGCTGTTGTCGGAATATCAAGCTGCCATTTTGATAGAACTCCTTGATAACTCTGAACATCTGGGTTCTCACAACAATTAGGAAGTTGTTGAAATCTATTTAGGTTCTGATTGTTTTGGGGGGTGTTTGTTTAAAGCTGTGTCCTCCTAATACAGCTTGGATTTTCAGTAGATTCAACTTTTCCTTACTTACGATGACGTTTTACAGTAGTTTCCAGAAGCTGAAGACTAGCATTAGCATGTTCACGTTCTGATTTTGATAGGAATTGTTGATGATTCAGAACATAACTTATTTCTATTATGTTCAAACAAAATGTCTTCCAAAAGTTCATCTGCTTCATCGTAATTGTTGCAAGAACCCAGACTTTCAGATCAACAAATAATCTGTTTTAATACTGTTGAGACCAATAATTTAAGTGTATTTTGGGGTTTCTAAATAAAATAAAAGAAGGACATTAAATATTGACTCCATAGGCATCAGGAGTAAACTTGTGACTTTGGTAGCATTTGGAAACGTGGCTACCATGTTCCCTGTAAGAAGTGACATACAGTTAGAGATGCAACATTTTGAATTTAAATTTCATTGATTTGCCTCTTTTTTTTTAGCACTAAGTGGTGATGAGTCAACTAAGACAGAATCTTAATAAAATATAGTTCCTTGGTAGAATTGCTGGTTTAGACCTGCTTCTGCTCTGAATGCTGTCATCCATCGCTAATTTGTTTGGGGGCGACTCCCTTTACATGTTTAGGATGAACAACCAAAAGCTGAGATACTTGGTTAAGTCAAGCTTGAACGTGACAAAAAATAAGTTAAATAATGGATGGTAAAATCCAACAGAAACAGATTTGTTCTGGAAAAAAAACTGCAAGTCAATCAGTCTATGACTAGAGGGAAAGGTAAAGTTTTGTCTTGATATTTACCGCTGCCATACTCTCCATTTACTGAGTTTAATAAACAGCTGGTTCTTAATTCAAAGCTGCATCTGGAGAAGCTGACCAAGCTGGCCGCCTTTAGTTCAGAGGTTAAACAGTGATGTGTTGGTCACAATCCGTTCAATCCCATCATCTCAAAATCCTTTAATCCTCTTCCACACTTCCTTCCGGAAACATTCAAATTATTCTTTAATGCCATTATCAAGAGATTAGCAATTATTCATCTCTTTATCTTAACACATTAAAACTTGTTTTATTGTGATAAGTGCATCTAGTTCAGGTGAGATTAGGTGTAATCAAAGGAACCAGAAACTGACCTTTGAGTTTCAAATATACAACCAGTGAAAACACTGAAACGCACTTGGCCTAATTGTCTTTAACAAAAAAAAAGTAGGAGTTGAGGATTGCTGGTTAATTGGTTATCTGATGGTTGGTTGACTAGTTGGTTAAGAATTTTTTTGGTTGTCCAGTTTGTTTGGTTAGTTTTGTGGCTCGGTGGGTAGCATGGGGGACCTTTAACTAGTTGGATGCTTTAATTGATGGATGATACATCCATCAATGTATCATCCATCCATCTGAGTCATTTCAACAAATGACTCAGAAAAATCACCAGTAAAATCACCCGGATGCTGAAAATTCTGTTATTTTTTCTGCAAGTTGCAAACTTTACATGAACATTGTAATTAAACTGTCCTGTCAGCACTTCACTGCCTGAAGATATATAACCTAATAGTTATATAATACCACAACTTTCTGAGGGCTTTCATGGCCTATACAGTATATCCATACTTCACACAGAGAAAGTTAACTACAAGCAAACCTTCTTCCAGCATTATGATTCAACAGTAAGAACAAGCAAGCATGTAGGTATTATTATTATTTTATATTTTGAAGACTCCGATTCTTTTTGTTGCCAAGGAAAATCCTCCTTTAGGAATATCCCGAGGTGTGATTTACAGTATTTTTACAGCGATTCTGTGATATTCCTCCAGCAGCCTGTGGTGAAATAACTACTATTGGCACTGATGATGTTGCCTCTTTGCCAGATTTATGCCAGTCGGCTGTGATCCGCCACCGTGTAAATTAGACCGACGTGTGCCAACTTGCTCCCGTTGCTGCCAATAAGATATTTCTTTCATGAAAAGATCCACATTTTACTGGGGCAATCAGAAGTAGGATTTTTTTTTTTTTTTTTGGAATCGGCTATAGTTTGTGACTTTATTTGAATGTCAGAAAATCCAATATTTTTACAAGTGTTTGGTTATATTTCCACAGTAGCTGTTCTAACATGGTATACAACATTCTTCATAGTCGGTTGTCGGTGTTTCGTGAAAAAATAATAATGGTAATGATCTATTTGGTAATGACACCTTCTTCACTGGACGAGACGATGCATGTTTTATTGGGTTTACGAGATTGAGGAACGATTATACCCAAATTTATGGGAACATTTTGTTTTAGCGAACAGAAGGTTTTATATTACAAACTGCTTGAAGGACAACATGAGTGTAGAACAACTTGTTTCAGGTTTGATTCACCCAGAGACTGAGGTTATTATGCATATTTTATATGAAATTCATGCAAAGAACTTAGCGCTGCTTCCAAAAGCTAAAAATAAAGCTTTATAAATATCTAACTGTGCTTAAAAGAATAAGCATTGATTTGTAACAGTAAATATTTTAGATTTTGAACTAGAGAAAACAGAAAAAGCTCTTTTGTTTTCTTAGAAGCTAGCTGTTAGCCGCTAACAATGCAAATTTTTAGTTAATTCTAATTAGCTAAGAATTAGCATTATTAGCTGACGCTTAGCTAATTCTAAGCTGAGAATGCCAAGACTTTGCGTCCTTAACTAAGATTGTGCTATTTTTGCTTTTAGGAATTAGCATTTTTAGCAGTTAACGGTTAGCCAGTCAGGCTGCTATCTTGTTCATCTCTCCAACTGTTCCTTCTTTGCCTTTACAGAACTCAAATAGATTCTACATAAACTCTTTAAAAATTGAATAAAAACTTATTCAGATTGCTTTTAACCAGATTTTAAATCTTTTTGAGCCACTACCAACATCACCGTGGCATCAGAAGAACTTATTCTTAGAACATGTGATACATTGGCATGTTTTTTGCTGAGCAGATACAGATTACACACATTTGAAGATATCAACTTTTGCATCTTTAACAGGATAATGTCACACCTGTCCCTTCAACTCTTAATGATTGGGCAGATGATCTGAAAGAAGTGACTGATTGTGTTTACCGGCTTATTTATCTGGCTTGTCAACGAGTCCAACTACAAAACTTGTTTCTCTGAACAAGATGTTTCTTCTGGTCAGTCGTAGTCCAAGGTATGGGTCAAGGATTTCCATCCTCCCAGAGCTTTAGCTTACCAGCATATGGATCACACCTTCTGGGCTTTCAGTGGTTGCTTCACATTTACATTCTTCAGCTGTATTTCGCTTCATTCCAATTCCAACGTAAATCAGTAGAAGTGAATCCACTGAGAACAGAAGTAATCCATCTTTAAGCAGCAACAGCTGAAGCAGCAGGTTGGGCTTCGTCTGATTGAAGGCGCTGCTGCAGAAAGTAGGCATGTTCAGACATATTCAAACTTTGAAAGGACGTTCAACTTTACCTAAACTGTAGCACAAACATAAATGTTGAGAAAAAAAAAAAGAAGAAGCACCTGTCACTATAAACTTTAACTTTTCTGAAGCAAAATGTTGAAATTATGGGGTCAATTTTGGTGAACCGTTATGTATCCCAGCACTTATTGTGTTGAGATATAATTTTGTTTGGTCAGGTTGGACATTGTCATCGGTGTTTGTCATGTTAGACTCTCATACGGTTGATAACCGTCTGCCATGGGTCTCCTGGGAGAATCAGTGAAAACAGGGAACACTGTTTGGGGAAACAGTGAGGTAACCAGGAGAGGCTTCATTTTCTATTTCCTCCGTTCAGGAGGTTAATGCTCTGATCTGGCTTTGACTGGATGTTTTTTGTAATAAATGCAGTGCATCACATTGGCTCACTTGTAGAACCTATTCCATAGAAACTGGGTTATGCATGCGTTACAGGCTTTTATGTGCTCAGTTCTTGCTTTGCAGCTGATGCTGCATACATCACACTGAAACATCACGTTAAACGTGTGCATCTAGCTGTGTTTCCATTAACTCTTAACATTGCACAAATTGAAATTACGAAAATAAATTTGCGTAATAAAAACATGCCAGCTTAAAATAAAACCTCACATTTTCCAATAGATTTGCACATTTTTTTGTACTGGAAACACAGATACTGCACAGGCAGACAGAGCCAATCACAGAAGAGGATCCTTCCCTTCACTCACTTTTACTTGCGCTGGCACTGAAGTGAGGAAAAAAAAACAAAAGTAGATTATATTGCAAGAAAAAAAAAAGATATGAATCTTTTACTGCACTAGTGCAAACAAGAAAAAAAATGTTGTGCTCACCAGACTGGCACCTGCACTTCTGCTACAGGGAGAGAGCATGTGAAAGACACACTGGCTTCTCTGGAGGAGTGGTGATTCATTCTGTAGGATTCAGCAAACATTTAAGAGCTACACACAAGCATCCCAGAATCACACACACACACAGATTGATGACATGATGCGACTTGTATTGCCACTGGCGCTACAGAATCCGGTAAATTTCGTATCTACAACAGCAACCGCAGGAACTTGCAAACATATTTCTCAGTGCGTTGATAATTTAGTTGGAAAGAAAAACCCCAACGTTTGCTGAATGAAACCACAAGACTGGACATTTAGAGTTTAACTGGTTTAAGTGAACTGCAGAAGTGAAAGTTGTGCGACCTGCTTCAAGCTGCTAGGTTGATGGATTCTTCCATCTGAATTGTTAGTCTCTGCAGCTCCTCCAGAGTTACCATGGAGATCTTGGTTGTTACTTTGATTAATGTTCTGCCATAGTTTTGAGCAAAAGGACTGAACAGTGTTATGTGAGAAGTTTAAAGCTTTGCAAATAAACAGTAACATTTTACAGAACCAGAAAATGCCAGGTATGCAGTAAAGGAGCACCATTATGTAAAATCTACCTTTTCTTAGCTATTCATCATGTTACAATGTTATTCCCTCATCAAAAGGGTTAATAGAGGAGCCATGTGATGATTTCCTGAAGGCGGAGTTTCAAAAAGAGCAGGAGCTTCTTAAAGAGACAAAGCCCAATTTCAAGTCAAAATCAAATTTCTTTTAAGTTGTATTTGATACATGTAGCATTTTTATAACAACTGAAGTTAGCATAGTTACTAACTTATAGCACATTGATTGTGCTATAAAATGGCAGTATGTGCCTGGAAAACACTTAATGCTGCCCCTTTAAAACCCAACAGGACAGCGAACAAATGCGACCAGCATGCTTACAAGATAGAGGTTTCAACCAGTAGTGTGAATTTGATCTACATTATTTCATGTTTGAACTGAAACACTGAAAACCGCTCAAGGATAAAACATCGTCGCTCTCCAGATGCCTTGCACACGAACACACAGCTAGCTGAGAAAGTGTCATTAACTTGTGATCCACATCGTCCAACAGCGCTTCGAGGTAATTTTGCGTTTATTTTATGGCACGTTCCACTGGCGTTCTGCACAGAACGTGTTGGCACATGCTAAACACCTCACCATATCAATGTTTGATTTACATAAACCGGGGAACCCGAGTTATGTCACCTCTCATTAGCCAAGGCAGCGCGGTAACGAAGCCGCTGCAGCAACTCAGGGAACCTGAGTGTTCCTGCTGACACGTTGTCACCTTAAGGGTGATTATCTGCATCAATCCTATCAATTAGGTGTTAAAAGCTCACATGGTGTGAAGCTACAACATTAGCCTCTAACCTATTACATCCCTGAGACAATGTTGCTACAGCACCACATGCTCTTCTCTCTTAGAAACCTGCCCTTCCTCTCACAGGTGTGTGTGTGAGTGTGTATGCAGCCCCGGTGTGTGTGTAGGGGTTAGTTGAGGCCTTACCATTAAATGACCATAGCAAAGCTTTGGATGCAGTTAGAAATCCTGGCGTCAGCATTAAGTCTCACCTCCATTTAAAGAGCTAACTTCAAGTGAGACAGTTCTGAGAGTTGCTAGGGGAAACGAGTGAGGCATGTTGGAGGTGTGAGGGGAGGGAAATCTAATTTGTTCAGATTAAAGACTGGAGTTCTTCTAATCAATGGCCTTGTGCTTTAAGTTTGGGTTTTACGTCCTGTGAGTGCCACAAAGTTGACGTCAAAGTTATTATAGTTAACTGAAACTAACGAAAACTGAAATAATAAAAAACTGTAATTAGTTGGGAGAAACTATACTAACTTTAACTATATTGTGCGTTTATAAAAACTAATTAAAACATACTGAGGGTATAGATATAATATTCTTTGTTTTCGTGTTTATGAATGTATTATATGTAGCATATGCATGTGAAATTGACAAGCAGTTTGCGTCAGCTGCTGGCAAACTCCTCCTGGCAGTAATTATGCTAATCTGTAAAAGTTGGGTGAAAACTCCAGTCAGTTGGTTGTTCAACAATAACTGAATACAATTTTTGAAAATGTATTCCTTACTCAATGTACCCAGTATTACAATGCAACACTTTGACATTTTGGAATTCTGCACCTAAAAATGAACTAAAGTATGAAAAAACTAAAACTGGAACTATAACTAGTAAAAACTAAACCATATTTGACTAATAATGCCTCATAAAAACCAGCAAACATGCTAAAAAAACAAATTAAAACTAACTGAATTTGATAAAAAGTCACTATAATGAAAACCCCAAACCTATTATAACCCTGGCTAAAATCTTACCGTTTTATGAGCATTAATATCAGCCCTCTGCAACAAAAGACCTCTAAAAACGGAGGAACTGATCCGAAACGGTTCAGTGTTGAACTCAGATGTGTGTTTTGTTGTCGGTCTTGTGATGGAGTGTTGGGTGTGTTTTCTGCCTCGTCTTTCAGGCTCAGTGGTAATTCATCTACATGCTGACATGATTACACAAATCGAATAATGACCAATTGCAGATTCAGCCCTGAGTGACATTAAGAACATTTAAATCGCTGCAGCTGCATTTATGTAGCTATTTTTGTTGCCAAAATGAGATTAGTTAGACATAATAAATAAATCATCAAATAGTGCACACATGAATCGGACCTTTATAATTTTAGTGCAGCTTTGCTTAAACTCATGTTACAGACGCTGATTGACTCGCCTCAGCATTTTTATTCTACAACAAGGAACTATTTTCTTCTCAGTTCAGTTAGCAGCTCTCTAAACATTTGAGTACATTTTTAAGAAAACTGAACTTTATCCCCAGATAAAGAGTGGAGTAGAAAAGAAAAGTTATGACTGTATGTATCAGTCATAAGTTTTAATGGCTAGCTGGCTCCTGGTGAGGTTGAGTATTCTTCTTCTTTCTTAAATATGTGTACATATAGATACACCAACATCTATCAATCAATCAAAATTTGCCAGTCAACTACATTGATGCGTTTTTTCTATGGTAGGTACTTCCATACGGTCAGTATCGTATCTACAGCAAACGGCGGTCAACTGTTTGGTATTTTCTCATTACAGTTTTGCTTGTCGTCCTGATCTGAATCCTCTTAGTCGTTTCTCTAAAATCTAGTTGTTTAAAAACAAGCTGTACAATTTGTGGCTCTTTTTTTTTCTCTCCAAGCAATAAAAATGGTTGAAAATTGAAAAATGGCAATGAAGATCTTTGAGTTGTATTGGCTGTAGGTGTTCGTTGGTAAGGAGCATCACCTTGGTAAGTGTGGAAGGGAGCTGAAGAGACATATTGAAGCACTTAGCATAACCAAATAAAACTTGTTTTAGTCATTATCCATCTCGTTTTAAGAAGTGTGTGTAAACTGTCCTTACTTGCTCATATTCATATATTTTCCTATAAGCCAGATAACACTGTATGATTAGCTAGAAGTTCAGCACATCCCAGAATGCTAATCTGGAGGTGGATCCTTTTCTTCTCTTAAAATCTAGTGTGTGTGCTGTATGTATACCAGATATGGTACGATAGTTGGAGAACTTTTTAAGGCATATGAATGTTTCTCATCTATAACATCCTGACAATGAGAGATGGTAAGTCAGTTCAGATTTGCTAATTGTCATGCTCTGTGATGAGGCGAACTGTTATTACCAAAACGAGCCAGTAATGATGTGGTTTCTATGCGATTTCAAAGTTCAAAATACCTGGTGTTTTCAGATAAAGATTCTGCGGTCGCCACTAGACGTCTCTTCCATCATCTGGCAGAGTGTGTTTCAGCGATGTTGCTGTTGTAATTGATATGTTGGTTGTCGCTGTGGTTTCTCTGGGGTTTTCTTCTCTTTCTGCAGGTGTAGAAGCAGACTGGTACAATGTTTTCTTGTATTCTCTAATCTTCTCTCCTCTCGTCCTTCTTTCCCTTTAAACTCCCCTCCCCCCTATTCTGTTCCATCTCCATGTTGATTAATTGAAATAAACCCTAATCAATTAGTAGTTTTTAGTTTCTTCTATATTTAGATGTACATGCATTTATACATATCAAGTGACCTCAAGCTGTAACACTGCAGCTGTGAAAGTCAGTCTGTTGGCACTCAGACCAGAACCAGAAGAGCAAATAAACACGTTGTTAATGTAATTTCCATTATCTTTGATATGAACAGTCGTCATATTGGATTTTGATATTGGAGTTGATTATAAGACTCCAACTTATTACTTTCTGAATGTCAAACAAATAAATGAAACGTTTCTGAGTCATAAAGTTTGACTTTAAAGTTTGTTGCAGATGCAGTCACATCGCTTGAATCTTTTCAGATTTCATCACTATATAACTACAAACGTTAGGATGTTCCATGAGACGTTTGTGACTAACACTAGGTAGTGGTTCCTTTTGAGGTGTGAGGGGAAAAAATGCATTCAAAAATTTCTACATATTGACATCAATATGTAAACAGACTTTCTTCCAGGAGTTTTCCTGTATTTTCTCAGCCTCTTTGCTGTTCCTGTCATTGATGTTCTTTTTCCCTGTCTGTCAGTCCAGCTGAATGTTGGGCTGGATTATATTTAGGGGTCTCAGACTATATCTGCTACTTAAAAAAAAGCAAAGGTCAAACGTCCTACTCATAAGATCTTATGTAGAAAAGCTTTTTGAGTCAGTTCCACCTGAGCAGCTGGTCCTTGCCTCTCATTGTAGTGAACAAGCCGGGTCCTTTCTGCTTTGTCTCTGCTGCCAGGACCTTTCTAAGCTGCTTCTGTCAGGAGACAAATGGTGTTTAAACAGGCTGCTAAGCAGATGGCTGAATGCGTTTGGTTGCTATATGTCCTTCCTTGTGGATCAAGCTAGCGGCACTGATGATTTATTCCAGCTGTATTCTATTTTATGTATTGTTTTGTGTCAAAGGAATGATTGGTGAGAGGAAAGTAAATGTAAAAATCCAGCATTCAGCTGCTGCCTCTCCTCACCCTGCAGAAAACTGTCCACACTGTGAAATGATTTAACAAGATTAAATATATTTCATAGGAATTTTAATGCGATAGGCCAACATTTAGTTGTATTTTGTTATTTCTCTCCGAAGGGAGAATCACAAAGTTGTTTCTCATCTCACCTTCTGCATGTTTTTGAATTGTCTTTGCCAATGAAAAGTGAGATAAGGGTTTGAACTCTATGGTGGCCATAGAGCCTCAGCGAAACAAAAGCCACAGCAGCCATGCTGAAACAGAATTGATACTTTATCATCACTTTTTCTGTAGGATCTCTTCCATTTTAAATTCTGTTTAATATGACTTACATTTTTAATATAAAATCTGTTTTAGTTTGCTCTAGTTTTAGTATAAAATCATTTCACCATTTTAAAATCAAATCTGTTTTAGCACAACTTCTATTTTAGTTTAGCTTTCATTTTAGCATAGCTTCTGTTTTAGCTTAATTTCCATTTTGGCCAAAAATCTGCTTTAGCATACAGTGAATTTCATGTTAGCATAACTTCATTGTGGCTTTTTACCGTGATGTTGTGGGTTTTGCATTTTGCTGACCCTTCTGGGCCACCGTAACATTTCACCGCCCTTTGCTAAGAGTCAACCTAAGAAACACAAGTCCCTTCAGAACGCTCAGTCTCTAAACTTAGAGTCCACCTGTGTAATGTATTAACTGATGGAGCTGCAGAGAACCGTAACTCAGGCAGGTTAAGCTGTCAAACTGGAAAACTATTGATTAGGGAAAAAAGTATGCTATTTTTCACGGTGACAAACTTCTGACCTTTTTTGGGACGTTTTATGGCTCGTCTAACAAGAGAAGTCAGATAAAAACGTCTCTTTTTCAGCTGTGGCACATTGAACTCAGGATATAGCTTTTGCTCTATTTACTTTTCATCAAAGCAGTGCTTTAGCTGGAGAGACGCCATGGAATAATCTTCAATAAGGTCTGTGCTTCCTTACAAATCAAATCAGCATCATGGTTCACAGTAAATTAATCCGTCATCTGTAGTTAGGCCGGTTGATGACATTTCAAAGGCCTGTGTTCCGGATTCACCCAGTTCTGGGACTATTTTCAGGTCTCGGTACCATCTGAATATCACATGAAAAATACATTTTCCCCAGAACAATTATCCAATTAAGTGTGGCGTACACGGCTATTATCTTGTAAACAAGGCTTTCTGAAATCACTTGATGGTGAAATGTGAGGGACCTCCTGACAGTTAACTAGGCCTTTAAGTGATTAGTCTTGTTCCTGTTTGCCTCTTATGATTATATAAATCATGTCTTTGTTACTTTCATGAGGAAATGTGGCAAACACTGGAACAAGGCAACATTTTGGCTGCCTCTGCAATTATCATGCCTTTTTCTATTGCAACCCATTGACCAAATAATTTGATTTCAATGGTTTTAGACACCAGCTAATGTTAAGTCTATGTGCAGCCTTGTTGTAGACATACATTTGTAATGAGGTTGAAGATTAGACATTGAAAGTGTTGAGTGACATCCCATTCGTGGCTATAGAAGCTTCAGCTCTCGTGTGAACAATTTCTGGGGGCGAACGCTGACGTTTGTCTGCAGTGTCCGCTCTAATCCATTCCAAATATGCTTTGTTGGTTTGACGTCAGAATTCTTTGAAGGCCAGTCGGTTCTTCAACAGCATACATGCTCATCCGTGTCTTCAGGTGTCATGCTTTGTGCTCTGGCACAGAGTCACGCTGGAGCAGGAAGGGGCCTTCTGCTAAATCCGTCCCTGAAGAGTTTAAAGCACAAAACTGTCCAATGTTTTGCTACAATGCAGCATTAAGAGTTTAAGACCAAATTTCGAATGAAAAAATGTTCAAATTCCATGGTAGATGTCTGTTGACCGTTTTGGGAACCAGGGTTCCTGAAGACCTGGTGTACTACAGGTGTTGGTCTTTCCAACACACCTAAATCAAATGAATGGTTCAATATTAAGGAATTAATTTAGTCAATACATAGCTGTGTTTACGGGACACATCTAAGCCTTTCTGTGAAAAAGGTTCCCCTACCTGCTCCGGTTTTCTCACGTACTCCCCTTTCCTCCCACAGGTTAAAAAGATTTGGTGTGGCATAAATTTGGTTTGTATACTTCAGAATAAAAATATTACAGCGAAAGATACAAACTAATTACAATTTTTTTTAAATGGAAAACGTCAACAGAACATAGTGTTGATCTTTTGTTAACTAGGTTTTTTATTAGTGGATGTTTTTCTAAAAAACCTGGACAGGACCATTTCTTAACCACGACCAAATAAAACAACAATGAAGAATGTCTTTTTTTTCTAGAGATGAAAGACTCTGTTTTTAATTTTACATTATTTACAGATTCCTGTTTTTAAGAAAGAGGTTTATTTAGCTTGTTTTAAGTTTTATGTATTTACATTTCTGGCCCTTGAGGCAGAAAGCTTGGACGCCACTCGTTTTAGCTTTTTGCCAGTCTTAATGGAGATTAATAACTTCAGAGCTCATGATTCCAGATGCTAATGCAGTTCCGTTTCATTCGATTTTTTTTTTTTTTTTTTTTTACGTTTTGAACCAGGGTTAAAAGTGGTTGTGAAATAGTAGTAATAATCATTTACAGCACGATTACAATAGGCCTTCGCAGCGCTTAGCTGCTCGGGCCTAATTAAAAAAAATCTGACATGTCTTTTCCAATACCTTTCCTAGAATTCAAAAATGTAAAATTCAAGTTTCTCAGAACCAGAACGCATGTAAACAGCCTTCCAGCTATAGAGATTAAGTAATAAAAGAAAGCAAAACAAACAAAAAAAAAACAATGAACAATTACATGACGACGTCGCTGAAGATAACTAAGATTTAACTGACAAAAGCAGCTCAAACTTTAACTTAGAGGAATAAACAAAAAAACAAAAGACAAAAAAAAAAACAGACACTTGACTTGAAGCAGTGTATATTGTTCTGGTTCTGCCCGTTGTGAACAATGTGCTGAATTGAAAGCATGGTTCTGTGGGAACCAACAGCGACAGATGAGGCTACTTAAACTGGTTAAGATGCTGGAACAGACAATGTCAACAACCTCCTTTAGAGAGCTAGCGGGCAAAATGTTTTTCAGTTGAGGATATTTCGTGGAAGTGAGGTATGTCACACAAGTCGCCGCATGTTAATTCCCAAGCATGTATGCTTAGTCGAAGGCACGTCCTCGTGCTGCGAGTGTTTTAGATTTGTGTTCAAAATCAGCCGTTTTAAATGCTTTTGAAGCTGAAATCACCTCTTAAGTTAAGAATTATTAAGCCACGCAAATCTTTCGTTTCATGTTATTCTCTCGCTTTGAAAATGAAAACGCACAAAGTCGGTTTGATGACATAGGAGGTGTTCTTGGGCCCCATTTTTCATGATCTAGATTTAATACTACGTATTGGAAAACAGTCAAATAAGGAAGTCAGACCCATTGCTAAATAAATGATGCATTTTCTTCAAAAGGTCTGTCTTACAAAAGTAATCATACCCTCCATGTTTTCTCGTAGTATTTAAAAGATGAACACAAAATAGTGCAAATTTCTGTACTGGAAAGAAAGATTCTCACTTTGATTACATGCAATGATATGACAATTCAACCAACATGGGATAAATGTTTTAAGTGAAATAATTTGCCAGTAGACCTAGTTCCTTTTCATCAATATTAAGTAATTATTAACTTAAAACAACCTCCTATTTCTTGGTTAAAAGTTACTTGTAAATTAGTTTTGCTCGTCTAGCAGAAACTAGACCAATAACTAGATTTTGTTCAACAATTGGCTCGGCAGAAATTCTACCAGGTGAATTCAAGTGAATGGGAGAAAGCCAAGACTGTCTGCGAAGCGTGATTTTAATCAAGCCAATAGCACAGGACGGCAATGGCCAGGCTAGTTGTAAAGCTGTAAAATGATACAAACACTCCTGCAAGGCACTGTACCTCTGTAAATGAAAGAAAATCCAATTTGGACATATTAAGGGTACAAACCTCATGTCTCTTCTCTTTTTATGTCTTCACAGATTTTGCAGGTGAATCTAGTGATGTCCATCCTGCTGTATGTGATGGCCCTTGTGTACCTGTATGGTATTCAAGCATCTAGCATAAACAGCAGCCACAAGGGACAGCAGCAGCACCCGCCGAGCCCCGACCCGTTGAACTCCCTCATAATCCAGCTGCTGCAGGCCGACCTGACGAGGGAGCGGACCTCGGGGAGCCACCGGCAGCAGGGGAGAGGCAGGGATGCCAAGCACCACAATCCCATCCTCCCTGTTTCGGGGCCAAGCTTACCGTTCAAAGACCAGGAAGACGGCGAGCCGTGGGGCGCGGGCGGCCGCAGCGGCGGGAGCAGCGAAGGCGCAGTGGAGCAGCAGGTGACGCTGGTGAACTCTGACCTTCTACGGAACCACAAGAGATACATTTCACCGCGGGTAGTGCTGAGCGACCGGCCGCCGCTCCAGCCGCCTCCCCTGTACCTGGCGGACGACTTCGTGAGCGGCGGGCCGGAGGGAGCGGCGGTGGGAAACAAAACACGGAAGAAGCGGCAGGCCGAACACCGGAGTTACCGCGGGGAGTATTCTGTCTGCGACAGCGAGAGCAAGTGGGTGATGGACAAAACCAGCGCCATGGATCTACGAGGAATCAACGTGACGGTCATGGCCAAAGTTAAAACCTTCGACAAGCGGGAGGTCAAGCAGTTTTTCTACGAGACGAACTGTCGGGGCGAAGACCAGCCGTCCAGAGCCAAAGAAAGGCAGTGCAGGGGAATCGACGAAAAAAACTGGAGCTCTCAGTGCAAGACGACGCAGACGTTTGTTCGCGCGCTGACGCAGGACCACAGCGGCATGGTGGGCTGGAGGTGGATACGCATCAACACTTCCTGCGTCTGCGCGTTGTCGAGGAGAAAACGCAAGACGTAAAATTCCAGTTTCTCAGAACCAGAACCAGTGGAGTTCCACTTTTCTTTTTCTGGGATTTTACTTCCACAGCAAACCGCACCACAGGATTAGGTGCGGTGGTAGCGGACCACGACGTTCTGCTCCAAACAACACATCTGAAGAAGTCCCGGGTCCATTTGAATGCGATTTCAAACCAATGTGCTGCAAGCTGTAACGAAAGAACTCAACTCGAGAGGGCGAGGACTGCGCAACGGAGAACTGTACATATAAATTATTTAAATTATATGAAATGCATGTAGTGAATACATGGTTATCTATCTTTATATGATGTATGAATATATTTGTGTTATTTATTGACAGAAGATTCCTTAAAATGAAAATGAGGAAAAAAAGAAGCGAAGCTTAAACCTGACTTTAAGACTATAATGCGAAGCTAGGGGCTGCAGAGGTGCTTCACAGCGAGACTTCGTAAGTGCCTTCACTGAAGTGTGAGTAGCAGGACGTGGCAGCAACGGTTGCCATAAACGTTTTGGCAACGAGTCCGTAGTAAGGTGACCCATCAGCAGGGACCTGTCCCATCCCGCCGACCCGCCAGCGACACAATCAGAGGTTGCTAGACAACCAAAATGCAAGATGTGCATCAAGAAATCTTTTCAGTGTCTTCGCCGTGATGTCGACCAGCGGTCAAGTTTTGCTTCTTGTGGTTTCATTTGTTTCATCCTTTGAATAAAAGGCCCATATATCCCAAAGTTGGAAATTTTATATTTAAAATAATAATAAGACCCATTTCAAATTGTTACAGTGCCAAAGATTAGATAACATATGTAAGAGGATAATAAATGTCTTTATTCTTCTTTTCACAGCTTACCTTCCGAATCTGTTTTGATTTCACAGTTTTCATGGTTGGTCGAAGTGACTCGTGTTATGTTTCCCCAAATGCGACTTCGCAGGTTTGTCCATTTTGAACAACATCGTTTCAGGGGCAGTTGGCAGTGAGCCCGTTTAACACCTGATCATTTTATGTGAGTTACAATTTTTTTTTAATAAAAAGAGTAAGAGTTAGGAACTACCTACCTAAAAAAATTTAGCTACTTGAACATAAAACAAAAACTGAAAGGACTCTGTAAGATTACCTGTGTTAGCTAACAGGCTAGCTTACCCAAAAGAGAGAAATAATTTAAGACGGTTCTGCCATTTTGGATGCCAGTGTAAATTCTGTAGAAAACATGGCCGTGGTTTGGTTGAGAAAAATTGAAAAATTCGGTAGTTTTCTATCTCCTGGGTATTAACATTTTTTTTTCAGTTAATATTAATTTGTTAAAATTAGCTAATTGTGCCATCTGACTAGCTGTCTCTTTGTGACATGACACCATTTAACAGTTGAACATTTTTTAGTGGGATTGAGTTTTTATTTTAAAGTAAAGGTTAGGTACTATCCTGAACAATACTTAGTCTAATGAACGATAACTGACAAGGGTCCACATAAAGACTAGAAAGATCACTGGGATTTTTTTTTATATTTTTTGCATGTTGAGAGAATTCTTCTCTATCCTCTCAAATATATATGCTAAAAAAAAAAATCACATTTAAAAAAAAGTTTTTTGTGCTGAACTACTGTGCTGATGTCAGCTGCTGGACTTCACATAATGACACACAGGACCTTTAATACCTGCCTGCGTAAAGGTTCATTTCAAACGTTACTTTTAATCTGACAAATGACACTCATCAGGACATATAATTATTAATTTATCTAACATAACTGCATTTGGAGTTATGATTGAAATATTTATTTCTTTGTTTGGAGGTTTGATTCAAGCCTGGCTGGAAGTAACACATGAGGGTTTATTTAGAGAACTTATGAGAATAAAAATAGTGTGAATCATCTGCTGTGATGTTCTCAGCCACCAGCTCAATCCAGGGCATAAAAACTGTGAATTCGAAACCACAAAGTTACACAGAGTTCTGCAGCAGAAGACAGACAAGCACTGAGGGGATTCCCTTCAGAAGCACGCTGGAAGATTCCTTTTCTCACCTTGTTTACATTGTTAGGATTAAATCCCACATCTTAGAGTTCACAGACCAAAAGAGTTTATGTGGTTACTTACCTTCAGGTAATTTCATAGTAAACACAGGCATGTGTTCAATCCTGTGTATTAAATTGTAACACAGAAGCACAATCAGCTCATTTTAAGACCAAATTAAAGTCTCACATGCTCAGCCAGTGAGACTCTTCGTTTTGCTGTTAAAGATTATGGCGTATTAGAGCCATTATAACAGAAAATAAAGGAAGAGTAAATTTCTGCCAAAAAACTGAGATTGGTCTGAGATTTTCTAGCAGGACATTTATGAGCTTCAAAAGTCCAAAAGGTTTGGTATTAGTGGTAGACTTGGCAACGATATCATCAATATTTTTGTATTGATCCACCCTCCTCTATCAGTGGAAGCTGGCGTTACTCATGCATTATTTTCCTTCCAGTTCTCAATTATGTGTTAATTTGCTATATTAAATCTCAACAAAACACATTAGTGTTGATTAATACGGCGCTCTATCAATCAGGGGAAAAGTTGATTTGTCAAACTGGGTAATGCTACAATTAATCATGCTGACAACTATGTGAGCTCATGATGCTTTTACTGCAAAAAAAATCTTACCAAGTGATTTTGGTCTAATTTCTAGTGCAGATATTGATGGCGACCACCTTATGCCAACTGTTACAAGTGGAGATGGATTTATAGTACTTTTAAACTAATCCATAACAAAAGTTTGTTTAAAATGTATTTGTACTGGTATTGTTACAATAAGATACAGAAGGTTGCAGTGGAACACAAAGTACTCATTCCATTGGCAGATTATTGCACTTAGAGCAAAATATTTTTTCCCATAAGTGTAAGAAAATCTGCTAGTGGAACTAGAATTTCCTTTTTATCAATGTTAAGTTTTTTTTTTTTTTTTTACTTAAAACAAGCTCTGAAATCTTGCTAAAAGTTTCTTATTAGTTAGTTTTGTCTTATTTGAAGTGCATGAAGACATTTGCACTAGAAACTAGACCAAAATTACTTGGTACATTTTTGTATTTTTGCAGTACAGGGTTCCGACGACGTCAGCTTTTGATTCACATTGAAGAGTACGGCTCTAATTAGGTGCAAAAACGTAAAAGCCTAGTCCAATAATGTTTGTAGAAATTACTGGAAGGTGGTCCCTGAGGGTGCAACCTGATCGTAGCATTGATTTAACAACTCAATGATAGTTATCGCTTAGTTTTCTATTACGGACAGTCATTAACACAAGAAGGAACATTAGAATGTTGGAATTGGGATCATTTCAAAGGTACAATAAATGAGCCACAATGTTTTTAGTAAGGGGTTTGTAGCTAGAAACAAGACAAGGTATTGGAAATACGTTTCTGTAAGTTCTATAATGACTAGACCAATTATGTCTGGAAAAACGTAATCAAAACGTCTCATGTCTGCAGTGAAAATAGCTCAAGAGCAGGGAGAAAAGCACAAGGTCTTGTTTCAGTCATGCAGCCGAAGCAACACGATTGACAACGATATGAATCAGTCATTATCAAATTCCTCAAAGATATGCGTAATGAAGCATGTTTGTTTCTTCACCCTGTGGTTTCTAAGAGGCAAAGCAATATTTCACAGTTCAGACTGCGTTTCTTTAAAACTAGTCTGTTTGTCAAGATTTAGGACTTTTTAGACATTTGAACAAAGGTTTCTGTTGACAAGTTTGACAATAACAGATAAAAACTTTCTTCTAAGGAAAAATTTTTGTTTTTCTTTAATCCTTCAAGAGAAACCCATTTGTTCTGTATGAGTACGATTAAGCACAATGTTTTTACTGGTACTGTATTTAGACAAAAGATTTTTAACGCTTTCTAAACATGTTGTTATCTTATTATTGTGAGCTTTTGTTGTTCTCCTCACAAAACTGGCCAAATATATAATGTTTCCAAGACCTTGTCGGTAATTGTGTCGTTAATGGTGGTTGGTTCAGACATTTAAAATCTGAGAACTGGCAAGAGTTTAACGCGTTGCCTAGTGAGACAACGGCAGAAACAATGCAACTTTCTGCATCTTATTGTAACAATGCCAGTACAAATAAGCTTTAAATAAACCATTGTTATGGATCAATTTAATAGTGCTATAAATCCATCAACACCTTATCTCCGCTTGTGACATTTGGAATAAGGTTGTCACCAAACACCTGAGTCTTAAAGTTCACTTTAACAACTTCCTTGGCAACAAGTTAGCACAAGACACAAACTCTATCCACGTTTCCATGGCAAACTTAAGGATAGTTACAGGATAATATGTACTGTGAGAGAATGTGGACAATTACAAAATGACGCACGCACATTTTAAGGGGAGTGAACTGTGTTAGTTCAAAGGGGTGGTTTCCTCGGTGATGGGGTCAAAATCAGCCAAATTCAGGGCACTAAGTAGCTGGTTTCCTCGCACAGCTCAAAGAAAATTAGCACCACAC
Source organism: Poecilia latipinna (assembly GCF_001443285.1). NCBI lineage: Eukaryota > Metazoa > Chordata > Actinopteri > Cyprinodontiformes > Poeciliidae > Poecilia > Poecilia latipinna. Next base: position 449,034 of record NW_015112802.1, on the reverse strand, counting down.
GTCCTTTCCCGCTCCAAGTAATCTTTATATATATTCGTGTACTTTGACAGACATAATTCCCGGTCAACATATTCTTGAAATTTTGTGGTTTTAGACATTCAAAGTCACTCTGAGCAATAGTTGAACTTCGTTGTCTGTCCATAGACAAACTTTATTCTCTGCCATTTTGACCTTTTTTAGCGGTTTTCAGATAGAAAGGTTTGAGTTTCAAAAAATATAGCACCAGCTAGTGGCGTGGCAAGGGAATTACACCATTTCCACGTTTGCTGTTGTTGTGTTGTTTACATAGTAAAGATTGTACTTGAAACATGGTCATTTAAACGAGTTAATATACATTTTCATTGGATCGTTGTTGTGTAAACAGGGCTTTACGCTAACCGATGTAGATTTGTGGTTTTCTTTTTGGTCTTACTTTTCAATTCAGAGACAGTAGATTGGAATCTATGGTCTTTGAACTTTTAACTAGTGCGTCTAAGTCTAAAATATATAGTTATATCAAAATAGAAGAAAAACATGTCATCTTTAAGGAAAGCCATTGATGTTGCTTGGTGACACAGTACTTATTATTCTCTGAGGCTGTGTTATGTTTTCATATTTAATCCAACAACATCAGCTGTCTTTTATGAGGTGTAAAGTTTGTCTTTGTATCTTTTGTTTTATGTTTCTGGGAACCCCATTTGGCAGAAAAGGTGTGATAATGGGACAAAGGTTCAACTTTCAGCCAATCAGCAACCTTAAACAGTGCTTTTACAAAATGATTCAAGTCTTACAAAATTCTTGAAATCCAAGTCGTATTGAAAATTTGTAGCAAGACATAAAAACTGATGTCCAGACGCTCTGTATTCAGTCTGACTGAGCTTGAATCATTTCACATGGGAGAGCGAGCAAAAACACAATATATACTTCTAAAGACAAGCAACTACAGTCTGCTAGTCTGCAAAATATGGAATCAGAGGACCTGAATATAAATACATGCCACGCAACATTTGTATTTCTATCAAAAGCTGAAAATCATGGATAATTTTCCTTCCATATCACATTTATGCACCAGTTTTGAGTTGGTCTGTCACATAAAATCCCAACAGCGCGCTGCGGCTGATCACTTTTCTTCTTACTTTAGTCATTAAGAGTTCCATGTGGGAGGGGAAAAAGAAGTGTTCATTCCTCCACCAAATGTTCAAAGCTTGACTAACTCAACCTATTTTATTAAATAGATTATGGCTCGAATAAATCAAATCATGTGAAATAACCAAAACAATGAATGTGAGGACAATTTTACAGCAGACTGTGAATAGTGAATGCTAAAATGTTTTGCCACATCTGTAGTCCAGGATCTGTAAAAGGCTGTGCCTTAACATACAATGTTTGCACACACCATATCAAACACAAGCTCTTACTTTAGTTTTATTAGTGCATAAGGGAGTGAGTGTAAGCGTTTGGTCAGGGCCTTCTGCTATTATGACACTGAACTGTGTGAACTAGAAACACATGTTTCCTGCAGGCAGTTTTGATCTAAACTCAAGCACCAGATTAGTCACTCTTCAGCACTGGTGATCTCTTTTTACCAGAAGGAAAAATGTGCTTGGAGCTTTGAACGGAAATGTGACCGTCTTCGTTTGGTTTCACCGGGTCCCTTAATAGGCTAGATATGATCTACTCTCCATCAGTTCAATGCTGAATTTAGTTTCACCCGTACTGAACCTGCTTGTTTCACGAGGTTAAGGTTACATGATGAGTACATGTAAAGGATCGTAGGTATTTCTCCAAGGAATCGTAAAGTGTATTTCAAGAAAAGTGAAATAAATGTGAAATGTAATAAAAAAGCACATTCAGCGTGTTTCCATCGACTGGTTTGGAGTGAATCAGCCTGACGATGCAAAGCGTTTCGTCAGATGTTGACGTTACGTGTGGCTGTAGCAAACAAGATGGAGAGGTTGCAAACTAGCATGGACCAACCAAACATCTCAGATAATTTATATCTGAGCTGAACTTAGAAATTTCTCTGAGTTTCATGCCCCTGGTAAGGCATGGTGAATGGGAGCTTTCCACCACACCCATCCCAGCGTGGAGCGCCTCTCACCGGTCACTCTAGGCCACCGTTCTTCCCTCCGTGCTGGAGGTGTGAACTTTGAAATTTTCAGTTTCATGTCTTAATAGAGGCACAAAACTCTACCTGTGAGCAGGAGTGTCCATCTCCCACTCTGGGCATCAATTCTTTATTAAAAAAGGGGGAAAAAAAACAAAACAAAACAAAAAAAAAACACCTCAATTCAGAATAAAAACCTTTTTGCGAAGTTGAGGAAGTTATTTTGAATTTTGCCATTTCCATCAACCGCTTCTGATGCGATACTTCAAACTACGCATAAAAATACGTTGATGGAAACATGGATAGTACAGTTGCAGTCAGAACTGTACGTCCAAGTAGGGTTAGCATAATTGGCTTCTCAGTGATGCATTTACACAATCCTATATTTGAATGTGATTCCTATACATCAAAGAACTTCAGTGAACTGAAAAATCGAGAACTGGGTGCAGAAGCTTTTCAGGAGCAAATATCTTTGGATGAATGTTTCAATCGAATCACACGGTTTTTGTAGTCATCACACTTTCTGATCAAATATATTGGCGCTCATTTCTTTGGAAAAACATTGGAAAACTTTAATGCAGCTAGGTGTGCCGAACAATGGCTATAAGAATCCTTTACTGTCAAGCAGCGTAAAGGAAGGGTCTACCTGATAGACTGCTCTACTGTGGAAGATTGTAATGAAGTAATGACAAAGGAGGACAAGCTCCAAATTCTTCAACTTTACGTTGAATCAGTTCATTCTCGGGGAGAACTTGCTGCTCAATCAGAGCAGGGATTCCAAACACTCATCAAACCTGATCATGTACGTTAACCTTAATCTTCTAGAATGGTTCCAAACTTGACCCTATTAAAATCTGATGGAAGTTCAGTAACAAGTGAGGTCCAGGGCAAGAAACAAACCATTTCAATGAGTTTTATTACTTCCCAGACGAAAGGTCAAGCTTTCAACAGGAATTTTGCCTGGACCTCGTCATCCACTACAAGAAGATCATGGTTTGTCCTGTAAACGGTTAAGAGGCATTAAAGCAAATATAAATCCTGTAAAATTCAAACTGAGGGACTGTTTGCAAGTGTTGTGCTAAAAACAAGCAGCAGTCTCTTTGTGGAGGTGTCTGACCTGGAAACAACGTGAAACGACGGAGTGGATCGGTTGGGACGGAGCAGCAGAGTGTGTTACTTCTAATGACCCAGGAATTTTGCAGAAGGGTAAAGCTGTCTTAAGGAGAGGCACATACAGGCAGAGCTGGGATTTGCGGCTGTAATCTCCACTCTAAGAGGATCTTAACACTTTGTCAGGCTACAGAGGAGAACATATCAGCAACACCTCCACTGGGCTGGCTTCCTGTGCGCTCAACCGCAAAGGTAGTTCTGTCCAAAAACACGTACAGAACGGTACGAAAAAGTACCAACGCTTTTCTTTTTGATTCCTGTAAGCTGCGCAATTAGGTGTCACAGTGGCAACTAAATTTGCCAACAACGCCAACTTGTCTAATCTCCGTGACAACTTGGAGGTCCAATCAGCATTATCGGGGAATCACAGTAAACAGTCATGGTTGAAGTAGCCAAGAATGTTTATATGTGTGTGTATATATATATATATATATATATATATATATATATATATATATATATCTCACTGTTTTTCTTGTAACTCCTCTCTACCTTCACAAATCCGTAGTTTTTATTAGCCCGCTGGTTGTGAACTCCCTGCTGACATAAAACATAAATGCTCCCAACAAATTTCATGGCTTTTTTTATTTTTACTTACTCCACTGGATGTGGTAGTAAAGCTGCTTGACCTGGGTCTTAGGCTCTTAACTCGCATCCCTGTTGCATGTTTGACAAATAAGAAAAGACAATGGATTAAAGCGGGAAATAGGATTCTTCCAGCATTTGGCAACATGGCTTGGCAGACGTGGGTGTAAAGAGGACTAGCTGGACTTCAAGAGTTTATTCCTCTCATTCCTTCATTGACACCTGTGTTGGTGCTTGTTTTTTTTTTTAATACATATAGGCAAATCAACTTATATAGTGGGAATTACACAAGTTTAGTAAAGAACAATTAAGTTTTAGGGTTAAAAAAGGAGGTAAGGCCATCTGTGTGAGTGCTTTTAGGGTCATGTGGATTTTTTTGGTAACTCTATTTGAAGGGGTGTACAGAAAAACGAGGCTTTGTGGTTCCAGACCATTTCTGCTGAGTTCTGCCAACAATTCTCAACTCTAAGACACTAAAATCTATTTAGGGATTTTCAGATGATTCTGCAGCCTGTTGATCAGCTTCAGGTTGCAGGTCAGAGGTCAGAGCTGTTTGGATTGCAACAAGGACACGACTTTAAGAGATTTGTCAACGTTTCATGAATTAGACGTCGGCCTAGCTAGAATAGAGCTCGACTGTTAGATTTGAAATGCTGAGAGCCTGACAGAATTAAAAGCAAAGTTCTGTTTCTCTTATAATAACCTGTTTGTTCTGAAGATATCTCCAACTTTTCAGAGATAATTTGGAAGGAATTTATGGCCTGTGGCTCTGAGATGAGACGATTAAATGTGATGGGTGATTTCCAAAATCCCTTTCTTTTCCCTTTTTTATGCTTGTCTTGCTGTTTCAAATGCATTGACTGTTTTGGTCCTTCTCATCATTCAATCTGAAACTTACCAACATGACTGATGTTTTCCTAGGACTGTTATGTAATCCTGTGGTATCGTATTGGTCCCCGTCTCTTGGTTTTGCTCTGTTTGTGATGACTAGAGTTGTGAATACATTCAGACCCACTCGTCTCGTAGGTAGTTTTTGTGTTGAATTTTCTTTTTTCTTGTCAACTAAGGCAGTGGAAGTAACCCAGAATTGAGCATTTATAACATCCCAAAAGTGTATTATTTTTAAATAATGAAGATGATCTTGGTATCATTTGAAAGATCTTTCAAACAACGTGTTGTGATGTACAACATTTCCAATAACAGCAGCTAATATCTTAACTGCAGTAGCTAACACTCATTTAGCATAAATCCAATGGTAATGGAGGCTCAGGCCAAAGCAGATTTCAACAATCTTAAAACAACTTGAATCTAAAAAGGTTGAATAATTTAAAGAGAAACATTGTTTTCTGAACTTTCTATGAAATGTTACATTTGCATTGGATTGATTTTTACTCAGTCCCATGCATATCATAATCGTTTATTGTGATTTATGTCAAATTATGATATAATTGCATAATTTGATATTTCAAAAATAAATTTGTCTAACAGAAATGCGGCAGTTTTGGAGAAAACTTGTTTTGGCACTAGAGCAAGGCTGTATCGAAATTGGTTTATTTTGCAAAACTGCAATGGAAACACTTTTTTTTCACGTCATTCGAGTCACATGATCAACAACCGCATGTGACTCCTGGTGCCAAGAAGACGACAGGAAGCAGTAGGAGGATGGCGGCACGGCGCTCATCCACGTGTGATTTCTTTTAATTGCATTTCTTATTGAATGGGAACACCACAAATGCAAAACTGTGTTATTTTGACAAGGTTTTTTTTTTTCTACATTTGTATTGGAAACGCAGCAAGTGAGTGAGTTCTACATTAAAGTCTGACAGCAGAAAGACTTGGGTCACAGAAAAGAGGAAAGAGATGTTCCTGTGTGCTGAGCTGTTCGGTCGCTGCCCTGCAGTCTGAACATGTGACACTGAACGCAGCGTTGCCCCCGAAACCCCCCACTGGGTCTCTGCAGCGACAGCGACGCGCCGGCTCATCCTTAACAAGCAGCGAATTAATTCTAATATATCTGAGCAAAGTTCACAGCTTCATGTTGAATTAGTTCTGTCTCATCTGTTGTACCATGTCTGAGATGAAGTTCAGGTCCAGGTCCTTCAGAGTGTGACGTCATTAACGTTGATGCAGAACGCTGAGTCGACGATCACAACCTGGTCATGGAAACAAAAATAACTAATACGAGTTCAGCTTTACTTTATTGATACATTATGCAAACTCTTATCTCACGTTGTGATCAATGCAACGGAAAACTCCAGATGGTTTTCATTTCAATTTTTTATAAGATCTGAAAAATGGGCCATGGGCTGAAATTATCACCCCTTCTTCTTTACAAAAAGCTCAAAATGAACTACGTTTTGAACATTATTTTTTTATGTTGCCACAGCTTCACTTCTCAAGTGGATTTCGGTGTGGACTTTAACTGGGCCATTCCAAACAAAAGTCGTTCTAACAAACGCAGACATATTGATTTTTTCTTTAGGATTATTTTGTGCAACCCCTAAATCTTTCTCTAAATGTAGCTCAACCAGGCTTCCCACAGTATGATGCTGCCACCACTTGATTTTCAGTGGACATGGTGTGATTATCTATCCATCCATCCATCCATCCATCCAGAATATGTAAGGAGTTTACTTTAAAAAGTCTGCAGAGGCCAAGCTAGGCTTCATGATGATTCATTGAGACATTTTTAAAAAAAGACAATCTGAAGACTTCTCAACCTGGCCAAATATGGATGCAGTTCTCTCCTGCTGGAAGCCATTGGTTTTAAAGACAATCCTCAAATCCTGTTCAATCCTAATACCCAGATGATGTCTGGATTTGTGGCTGCGCCGTATGAAATGAACAGGATGGATGTTGGCACTAAGACTCTTGCTGTTATGGCGGCTGACTTACGGGAATTCCAGCAGATGCTAAAGCTGGCTTTGTTTTTTTGCTCTGCTGCTGCTGCAGCAGTGTGTGTGTGTGTGTGTGTGCGTTTGTTTGTAATACCTTGTGGGGACAATTTTCCTGACATATACTACGTTGTGGGGACCAATCGCTCCTCGTGGGGGCCGGAGCCTGGTCCCCACGAGGGGAAAACCTGTTTTTGGGTCAGGGGTCAGAGTTAGGGCTAAGGTATGAATTGAGTTTTGGTTAGGGTTAGGAAAAGGGTAAAGGTAAGGTTTAGGCTGTAGAAATGAATGGAAGTCAATGGAAAGTCCCCACAAAGATAGCAACACAAACATGCGTGTGTGTGTGTGCGTGTGTGTGCAGGTCTTTCCCACTGAATGTTTCTGACTTGTTTTCACTTTCACAACACTGAAGTTCCCCGGAGGCTAAAACAGCATCAGCTTTTGTTTTCCACGCCGGCATGTCAGCTTTAGCTTTAGCTTACCAGGTTACACACAAGCAACGAGCAAAAGGACAATGATCTAAAGCAAAAAAAGGTTAAAGCTTGATATGGTCCTAAAAAAACAATACAGGACAGACTCTTGAAAAAAATAAGTGTGAGTGCTTAGAGGGTTTTTTAGGCATGTTGCATGATACTGTTTACTTTGTGCGTGAGCAGAACGCTGGGAGTAGAACAACTACGTAAAGAGAGCAGAGCGCCACAGCAAAGAGGAATGAACGCAGAAAAAAACTTATTTTTATTTTTCTTCGCTTTCTGTGCCAGCTACGCTACACTCGGACTCATTGCCATAGCAACTGACAGACAGCAACTCCCCAAATGTGTCAGGACTCAACACCAAACAACATTTCCCAAACACAGGGCAGATCGCCTGAACAAACTGTGGTTGATTAGCTCATTTAAACACCTGCTCTACTGATGATGTCAGAGACCGATGCGGTCAACTCACAGAGAGAATGTTACAAAAAGTGAGGAAAAGCAAACAAATGTAATTATTAAATAAGAAATGATGACCAAAACCTGCCTCGTGCAGCGGAAATGCACTGCAATAAATCCGATTCCACAGCAGCTTTACAGTATGCTGGGAATTCCCTTATGCATTTACAATGACTAACTCCCAGAGCTCTGATTTATGTAGCATCTCCAATTCCCCTGAAAACCTACTTTGCATGCTGCAAATTGTTTTTACAGGGATATTCCCCTCCATTCTCTTGAACTGTGTTGTATGATTTAACCTCTGGACGCTGGGGCTTCGTGTGTTTGTTTTTAAAAAGATTTGCAGAGAACTCGTTGAAATCTAAGAATCGTTTGGATTATTTTTCTACGTGTCAACTCCGACAGGACTGGTCACGCCGCAGCGCGGTCGCGGCGCAGGACAGCGGGACACGTTTGAGCCCTCGGCCTCGGCGAGGAGAGATCTGCTCAACAGAACCCACGCTCCCACAAGCATTTGACTTAATGTTATTTTAGTCGCTGCTCAAGCAGAACCTTGACCTGGGAGCCAGAAATAGTCCGTCGTTGGCTCTTGCTGCTCAAAGCCCCAGTTTGGTCATAAAACTCAATGTTTATCTTTTCTTCCTTATTGTCGACTCTATCTTTCCCTCAAAAAGACAACACTGGCCTCACGCTCGTCTCACCAAAAGAGATGTCGTTAACTATGTTTTGCTTCGCAAAGGCACATTGTTATTTTTCCTCCGAGTTTGGTTTCCAGTTCCACTTTTAAAGTTAAAATATTATATTCAGCTCTTTACTAAAGGTACATTTGATGTTTGTAGATGGATCTACAGTTGAAACCAGATCTTCACTGCCTCACATTAAATTACACTAAACCTTACTTGACCTTTTTCTATGTCATACAGATTTGGGTGTAAACCTACAGCAAATTTCACCTTTTTTCCAGTCACATAGTGACATTTTATAGCACAATTGAGTAATATGTTAACTTCAGTTGTTATAAAAATGCGACATATATCAAGTATGGCATGAAAGACTGTAACTTGACGCCTTGTCCCTTTAAAAACTCCTACCGTTTCTGAAACTCCGCCTTCGGGAAGTCATCACAACATGGCTCCTCCTTTAGCAACGTTTTACCAGCGTTGAACTGAGAAGTGTCTCTGGAAAGGGGGAGTTATGGGATGGGACGTCTGTGAAATGGAAACTTGGAAACAGAGGAGGAGCTCTGTCTCAAAGGCGGGGCTACGTCCTCCCAGGCGTTTACCATAGTTGAATGGTTGCCATGGGAGATTGAAAGATTTTTTTCAAACATGTGTTTTAGATGAAGAGGGAGTAACATTACAACATGATGTAAAGCTGAAAAAAAGTAGATTTTACATAATACTGCCTCTTTAAAAAAAAATCTGGTTTATCAACAACGACAGATTGCCCCAAACAGTGACATCATTACATCATTTTATTGGTTCTATTCTCATTTATCATTTTTATATTTGTATAAAAAAATTTTACTGTTTCACTTTTGTTAGTTTATTAATTTCCATTATTTTTTCACTTTAGTTAGTAGATTAGTTGAGAGTTACTAGTTCAGCTCCTTTGTATATCAAAGTATTTTACCTGGAAGGTTGTTTGTTAATAAAATTCCTTTATTTTGGTGAGAAATTGTTTGTGTTTATTTCATACATTTATTGTGTCTTACTGTGTCAAAACGCCTAGACTATTGTTATTTCAGTACCTAAGTACTGAAATAACAGTTTTTATAAGCTAAGTTTTTATAGCCAAGACCTGAAAGTGAACTGTCTGGTTTATTTTCCTGAGGAAATGGGCCAATATTACAACAAGCACATTGAAAGAAATTCTGCCAGACTGGTTTTATGACCCCTTTTTTAGATTGAAAAAAACAACAACAGCCAAACAGTAATAGATTACTGTTTGGCTGTTGTTTTTTTGCACAGTCACATCTCATCTGGAGATAAATGCAGGAATTTTTGCAGGCATGTACATGAATCTATGCGTTTCTCATGAAACGTTCATCAGATAAACTCTGCAGGTTCTCTGTATTCCTCCGTAGCTGTACAGAGTGAGATTTCAGATTAATTGTTTTTTACTATAATATGTCTATAAATTTGTACTGTTGAGTACAAATGTATCATAATAGCCAAATTTGTTGAGGTATTCGTAAGTGTTAAAAGTGACAACTAAAAAGTGAAATTCATGGTTGTATAAAAGGTATTGCTGATCGATTTCTTTAATAATCACAGTGGTTATAACATTTTTGATCCTTTTTCTCAGCTAAATGTTTGCAAGATTTTTAATTTGTTGCCAACCTTTTAAAAGGTGCTGGACTCCTGCTATGTAACAGGTTACTTGCAGATTTCAGCACAAAAACATGATACAAATTGCATTAAAAAATAGTTTATACTGAACAGAGATAAATATAAGGGTACTTTCAGTTCTGTTTGCATAACTTTTTGTAAGTTTTTGATTTTAAAAAACGTTTTCAAAAGGTAACTCCTGCCATAGAGCCTCTTTAGATGATTTGTTTTTGTTTCTGTTGTAGCCTGATTTTGTCTCATTAAAGAAAAGAATCATTTCGCATTTCTTAGTCTTTCTATTGGGCCAAACTTCAAGGCAAGAGGCATTATAAAAGTCTCCTTAACCAAACACCTCAATCTAAAGAACACCAGGCTAACAGCTAGCTATGTTGTATTAGCTGGAATGTAGCAAATTATTCCCTTTTTTAGATCACTCATTGTATCAACTTCCTCTCTTTTTCATAGAGTTAAACTCTTATGTAATTTTAAAACAATGAAACGAAACAAAATTTCTATAATTATTAGAACATTTAAAGGACTTACTTTCAGCTTTGGCTCTTGTATTTCTCAAATGAAAACATACTGAGATTGTTAGCATACTGTTAGCCTCTACGCACAATGAAAATGTTTCCTAATCTGCTTCTTTGCTGGTTGTATTGCTTACATTAATTATATTATGCTTTAGGTATTTGACTATATTTACCTTTAGTTTGCTACTTTAAGGTTTTTACAGTGAGGCATGTTCATCGGTAAAACTACCCAACATGCTAAACATGTCTGAAGCTAATCATAACTCAGTTTGAGGAGTACGTTAGTTTTACAAAAACTAAGCAACAAATTAAGTCCAAATCCTAATCTAAAAATGTAACGTCACCTTGAGGATCGTGGAACAATCAGCCCAGACTAACACATGTTAACAACTCTCAGCTGGGTTGAAAACAGTGTCTATGACTCCTGCACTTAGCTAACAAATCAAACACATACACACGCACGCACACACACACACACACACACACACAACACACACACATACACGTACAGGCCAAGGAGAGATTGAGGTCAGAGAACTGTCTATGCGGTTATGCCAACAAAGTATTAAAGTTATGACCCTGCTCTCTCTTTAACTTTAACTGGATCCGATTCAGCCACCATGGCTGGATGTGACCTACCAAATGGACAGGGCCCGGACATGATTAAGCCTCTTTAGCACTCCTTAGCTAAAAGCAATAAGGGAGTAATATCCAGCATGTTTTGAGTTTCATGACATAAGCTAACTCCATTCATCTAATCTTCTACTCATGCTATCCTGTGTTAGCTGGGCAGACTCCTCCGATTGACCCAACTGCAGTGTTATCTGAATATGGACCATCTACAAAAATGTAACACTTTTATTATAGTTGCTCATCTTCAGATGTGCAGCTTTTTTCGCCCTTTATGATTTTATCCCCTCCAGATTTTTTTCTTGAAGAACTACTTTGTGAGTGTACTGAATGTAGCAGAACCTTTTCATTTGGATTTGCCCAGTAAGTGCTTCAGGTAAGTAGACTCAGCGTCTCCTCTAAGTAGGGAGGAAATTTCCTTAGTAACCAAAATGTTGTCATTTCTCAAGACAGCCACAAAACCATTTTGTCATTATTAAATAGAAATACTACACATAAACAATTCTCAAGCTGTCACCGTTCTTGTCACTTTGAATCTGATTGGCCGGATGGTCTCCGTTAGCAACCTGCTGTAAATCCTGTTACCTCCGTTAAGATGTGATGAGTGAAAATATACCTGTGATTTCATTTACAAAGACACATGAATCTGATCAATGTAGCATTATTTTTCCTCAATTCACTGCAATTTTTATTATTTGTATCCCTTTTTATAAAAAATAAATAAAAAAAATTACTAAAAAGATCAAATCAGCAAGGGTTGCAAACAAAACTGAGAAGAACAAAACCTTCTATTTATTAGCCTTCAGGCGTAGCTAGCATACATGCCAGCATAATGATCCCATGTTCTCTTTTAGCCGCTTGAGTTTTTATTAGTGAACAAGTGTCACTTTTGCCACTGTGCTGTGGAAGTGACTGGAATGGAAGCAGTGTGTGGTCATTGGTCAAAAACCTCCATAAGGTCGATCAGATGGATCCACAACAGCCCAACATCAGAGAGGAAGCCTTGAGGTTGTCACTTTATCTGGTCAAACAGGTGAGTGGATGATCTTTTCCTTGGGCTCAGGATTTGCTCGAATTAATTCCACGTCTTAAAATAGATTAAGAATCACAATTGTCTGCGTAACAGGGAGCTGTATGACCATCTCCTGCAATGATGTCTCACGTGAAACGATTCCAAAGTATCCCCATGTCTAAGGTGTGTAAAGTTCTACTTTTATTCATATGAATTATGCTTTAATCCTGTACTGCCGGTGCAGCAGTGTGTTTGCTACTTGCCGTGGCCTCCCTTTGAAGGATGCACAATAATAGCAGAGATTGCTTTCCTATTATTTTTTTAATGGAAGATGTTGCTTATTTTGTTGGTATGTAGCTTTAAAATAAGATGTAAAAAAATTGCAATTAACTACTGATGCTGCAATTCACTTGATTAAAAATTCTAATCATGCTCCACCACTAATACTATCAAATAAAAATCCATTATTAAAAAAAAAAAATCTAGTTATGATGCGAAGACTGACTTATTTCTGTGTTATTGACATAGCAAGTGTTATTGATATAGCAAGTGGCTGTGCAGCATTTCACAGTGGCTTCTCTACTTTTGAAACATTCTGACCTGCTGCTCGTGTAAAGTCACAGTTGAATTAAGTAGTTATATAATTCAATCAGGAAATACAGAACACGAATCCAACACGTACGAACCTGAGTGAAGTTTGCTCCCCCACCTCCTTCAAACGAAACTGATGTCTAACATTTGTGCTGCGTTTGTGCAGCAAACATTTTTGTTTGCTTTGTGCCACTGTCATTTTGATCTCTCGTGACCTCTGAAAATTTTTATTTTTTTATTTTTTTATCTTAAAACTTATAACAGCACAAACAAATTTTGTTGCAGCACAAACGTAGCACAGTTGACTGGCTCTGCATTTTGTTTGATTTTTTTGTAAATGTGGACTGACTGGGTGACCTTTGATGACCTTTGGACACACATACTAACGTTTTTTTAAATGATAGCAGCACAAACAAAAAAAATTCTGCTGCACAAACGCAGCACAAAATATCTCACACCAAATTCCTGTCATTTGAACAAGGCCTGGGGTCCAACTTGCAGAAGACATTTTACTTTATTTTGGCTAATGCCAGACCTGGCACCGGCATCATTGAAGTTACAATTTGAGATATTTGGTTGGTTGATTCTGAAGCAAGTTGTCCGCCTGATTCTAGTCAATGAGGGGTTTGTGTAAAGAGGAGGACTACGCATTTCTGGGAGCATCAGGAAGCTCGACCAGAGGTTCCCCAGACGACCGGGGAGCTTTGGAGGAAAACTGGAAAGACACAAAGGAGGCGAGGGTAAGAGAAACGACAGCCACCAATCAGGACATCAACTGTCACCACGTCGACATTTCTGATCGTCCATGTCTGCGTGCGTCAGGCCCGCCGGCACTTGGAATGGGAGCAGCAGGAAAAAGAACGACTCAGAGCAATAGAAGTCAGCAAGAAGGTTATCAAACACACACACACTCACGCACACACACACACGAAACAAGTCTGCACATCTGTAAAAGCAAACAGTATTTATTTCCAAACTTCGGCTCAATGTAGCAGCTTCAGTTATTAAGTGAAATGGGCTAAACCTTGGCAGCTTGTTTGTCATCACCAGCATGATGAGAGACCACATGCTTTGCCAAGACTCACACACAGGTTTCACGATGCAGCCAAGCAGTAGTAACTGAAGCTGATGGGTGTAATGACAGATCACTCTGGCCGTCGGCGCAGTTAGCAGTTTGCCGGGTTTTCAGGGGGAGGCAGAGCACTCAGGAGTTTGGATCGAAGCCCTCAAGTGTTTCATCAGAAGCTTCCTATTAATAACTGGTTTGTAAGGACCTCATTGTCGCCGTCAGGACCAACAGTGGGAGCAATGTTTATTTTTGACAAGTGACTTGAGTGAACTGGATCAGTTCCATAACTGCCTAACCCAAATTCACAACAGGAAATGGGTTTACTAACACGAGGTTAGTGAATATTGATACAGTTCCTGCCTCACCAGGCATCATTTACTATTTTGGACTACAGATTGTAAATAGTCCAGATCTCATACTTGTTTGTGGTGTTTTCACACTGGATAGTCTGGTAGACTCAGTTCGATTGGGGACCAAAACTCCAATATTTGGAGTGTGAAAGGGTACAGTTCCCTTTCACTGCACTGGGTTAAACAAACCAATTTGAGAAACCTGTACCCTCCTCGCCAGTGGGGGCGCTGCACCAAGAACTAATGAAGGAAACGACACAACGACCTCTGAAAAAGACATTAAGCACAACTTCCTGTTTCACGGAATGTGAATGAAAATGAAATGATGTCAGATTTTAGTGGTTGTCTTTTGTCGTTGGCTAAAGACTATAAGCCATTTCTCCTGCTAGCGCTAAAACTTGAGCCTTTGTTTTGGCTGTATTTACTCAGAATGACTTGTGCTGTGGACCACTTCCTGCTTTTGGAGGAAGTCACTTGGCATTCACACCAGAGTTCACATCAGCTGAAACAAGACTTAGGTTTTTAGGTGGACCAGAGTTTTTATTTTTGACCCTCATCAAAGAGTGTTAATTTCCCATCCAGGTTCACTTCATAGCTGTGGGTTAAATCAGATTCACTCCCATGGAAAGATAAGTCTGGCCCACAGTCAGGTCTTATCAGTAGTTCACGCCTGCATAGACGAACACACACGAAGCAGCGGCAGGAACACATTTGGCACGTTAGGGGAAAAAAAAAAAGAAATCTGCGTGTTCGGCGTGTGGACTCAAACAAAATAACATACACAGTTGCCAAAACAGATGGTCACCCTCACAGATGTGGAATGTACACACACAAAAAAGGCTTCGTTTCTGACAGGAGTGTGTTAAACCGGCGAGGGACCTGACCTGCTGTGGCCATCAATGTTTCTGCTGAAATTAAATAAAAAGACATTTACCCTCACAAAAAAGGTCAGTGGACTTTCTGTTAAACCCCACCTAAACCTTTAGCCATACACACTCCTTGTGATTGCAACAAATCTAAACCAGATTTGTGCAGCTGCAAATTATTGGAAGTTCAGGGATTTGGCAAAACCTCAAATGCAGACTTAATGTAGCTAGAAATGCACTTTTAAGGTTAGTTAGAGGAATAGTCTGCTTCAGAAACGAGAGAACAAAATTCCACCAGCCCTGTGGGGACAGAAAAAATGAGTAAACATAACATATTCCTAGAGCATTTTATTTTGCTGCAAAGGAAAGTAGGTAGGTAGGTTGGCTGGTTGGTTGAGATTTCAAAAAAACCTGAGTACTTCTTTTGCTCCACAACACACTATTAATTGCCTTTGCAGTGTCCTAACTGCTTCTACCTCAGTTCGTCTCGGCCGATATCAGATCCTGCCATGCCAAGCGGTTTGACTGACAGCAGACTTGAGTTCCTTGATTGGCCTAGTGTCGCTGCATGAGCAAAGGCCGGAACATTTCAGAAACTGCAGCAAAGTGGCTGACATGACTCCATGAGTCAACTTTTTGAATATCATAACCCATCTCTCGGGGGAAGAGAGATCCGGTGCAGCTGTGGGCAGCGTCCTGTCCGAGTTACAGTTTGACGTTGGCCACTGTGAGTTTTCTACCTCTATAAGGTTCATATGTAGATACTGGTGTACATCTTTTGATTGCATTATCTGAATCCTAAAAGTTAGGTTTGTTTGAGAAATCCTTTAACCTCCCATAGCAACCATTCAGCTGTGCAAAACGTCTGGGTGGATCAAGCAACGCCTTCCAAGTAAGTGCCCCAGTTGGAACCCAACAAAAAGGTTTCATGTGTTACGCAGATGATACTTTAAATTTATTTATTAATCTGCAGCTGTTGTAACTTTTCTCTTGTCAGTTCTGAAGCTAAATCAACGTCACATACATGAACAGATTAGACAAGTTAGCATTATTACACACACAGAATAAGGTCGTCTGGCAAAAGTAGCTCTCAAGTAAGTGCTTGAGGATGTGGAGGTTTGCCTGATTTCACCTCCTCCACATGTGTGTCAGCTCGCCTTCCGCCTTAAAGTGACAGACATTGAGCTAAATGTCTCCCTTGCTCACATCAGCTTCCTCCACCCTCTACAGCTGTTGAAACACCCGCGCACATACACACAAGTACGCAGCATGACAGAAATGTTAATAGATGGCAGGCCCGGGTCATTTGGAGCAATCGCAACCGGCCATTTCACATGTATCCATGTCAAGTCCTTCTATACAGAAGGAGAACATATTTCCAGTCCTCTCCGTCTTTTACAAATTTTCCTGAAGAGAACACAAACAGAAGGGAACCGGATCCACCAGAGACCACTGTGAGGTCAGGGGTAAACCGCCAGCAGCGGTTTGCCCCTGCTGGCGCTTTTCACTACACGTCCATTTGGGAGCCTGGAGCGAAGCAGAATGTGTTTGCTGACTGCTGGGCCGAGGAGACTGGCATCTTCTACAAGCATCACTCAGAGTTTTGAAGTGTTTAAGGATTTATTTTCAAACTCAATCCCTCAACACTTCAAAACTCTGATTGGTTGCAACCAATTGGTTGCTGTGGTTACATCAGCATCCAAACTGTCCGATAAAAGAAAACTGACAGGGATGGGTGGGTGCATACTGGGTACTACCAGGTGATTTAACAGGACAATGTAACCAAACAGGTATAAATAAAACCTCAATCTTTTTCAAAGTGTGTGAAATACCATATGCACCAATAAATTCGCCCAGATTTCTTTAATTTTGGGAGATTGGTGATCGGCCGATACATGTAAATCTAGTCGATCTGATCTAGCGTGGCAAAGGTGTGATTAACCTCTGTCCTCTTTTGGTCCGACAGTCTGGCCCAACAGGTCATGTCTGCATCTTTACCTCAGTCACTCCACTGTTGCCAACGCAACAATTTTTTGCTATATTTAGCAACATACCAGAACAGAAAATTGGAATCGGCAGGTCAGACTTTTTACAGAAAACTGCAATCGGACCAATTTAAAAGCCAAGAAAGTGCCAGGAAACCAATGAATTTAAAGTCTTTTATATTCATTTCATTGTATATACACTATAGTGCCGACTTAAAACACATGTTGTACAAAGAAAAGTCATTTTGATTCAATCACAGAAACATTCCAGCTGATCATAGATATCAAACAGTTCGTTAAGTTTGAGTTTATTATTCAAAGTGGTTTAAAACGTTTAAGGAAACCAACATTCTGACAAGTGGTCACATGTTTACAAAGAATCACACCAAGTGCAACTGTAAAAGGTCATCGATGGTCAAGGTCAAGTATGGAATCTTTTTGATTTTTCACATTCATTTTGTAATTCTCAGGGCAGTGAGGCATAGCTGGGTCCGTATTTTTTCCTTCTGTCTTTTTAACAGCATATTTAATAATTCATCACTGTTGACTGTGTGAAATTCTGGTGTTTCAGGAGAGAGAGCAGCAGTGGAGGAAGCACATAGCAGAAGTGACGTCCAGGCAGGAGAAGACTCTGCAGGACAGACGGGCGAGACTCCACAGCTTCAGGGTGAGAGACGAACGGAAGAAACAAAATCAAACAAACAGAAAAGTCAGATTTATTTATTTAGTTAGAGAAGATGACAGGCTGGCTGAACAAGAAGGAAATAATGAAGTTTGGTTCTGGACAAGAAACAAGCATGTTAAACATTTAACTGTTTCTTTGATGGTGTTTGAAACAAAACACAGATCTATGTTCTATGTTTGTTTGATTGTTTCTTCACATTTTAATCTGCATCTTATCTCTGTTGTTTTTCTCCTTTTCTTGTTTCCCTTTAATTCAAAGAGTTTTCCACCAAAAAAATAAAAATCAGAAATTCTGAGATTAGTCTCAGAAATGTTTGAGAAAAACAAGGACATTTCTGAGTCTGAAAAGTCAAAACGTTGCTAGAAAAAAACCCCAAAAAAATCAGAAAACTTTAGATTAATCATTTACATTTTTGAGAAAGTATTTTGGACATTTCTGAGAGTAATCGCAAAAAGATTTTTCTCTAACTATTTTTTTCGCATTTTTTCTAGAATTTTTTGGGTGGATGTTCACTCCTCCTCCTGAGACTCCTTTGCACAACCAGGTCCAAACAAGACCTGGTCTGTTAAAATGATACTGGAATAAGTTTGATCTATTTTATCAAAGAGAATTGGAGTATTTCTTGTCCATCCATTTTGGAATTGTTTTCTACTCTGTTTTGCTTTGTTACATAAAATGTCCATAAGAAACACTAAAGTTTGTGATCTGTTTTCTCTGATTATCTTTTCTATTCCGCTTAGAGCTCAATATCCTTTAAAATAAAATCCCTTAACTTCTCAGCTCTCCTATTTCGTCCCTCAGGAGTTCCAGAGGAAGGTGTTGGCGGAGGAGGAGGGGATGGAGGGCGCCGCCGTCCACCAGCTTGTTACCAGGATGTAGAAGTATCACAGCACACCGGGGCGAAGGCGTGAAGAGTTTCTTTAAGAGTCATAACTATAACTGTATGGTGTACGCATAAGGTTAGAATTTACAAGTTTCTGTACAGAGTTTCATTCATGAGACATGAAGCTATTTTATTCACTTTATACTGAAAAATAAAGATGCAGCAGTAGGTCCAGTTTACAAGGTTTTTGAGCTTCCAAAATACAGCAAGTGAAACGCTTTATATGTTTATGTGTTTTCCAGGCACATAATTCCATTTTATAGCACAATAAATTAACTATGTTACCTTCAGCTGTTACAGAAATACTGTGTATGTCAAACACAACTTAAAAGAAATGTGACTTCATAATTTAACTTCTTGAAATCGGGCCTCTGTCTCTTTAAGAAGCTCCTGCTCTTTCAGAAACCCCACCTTCAGGATGTCATAACATTATGGCTCCTGTATTAACCCTTTTGCAACATTTTTTTACCAGCGTTGCTCTGAGAAGTAGCTCCTATAATGAGCTCAGCAGATGACTTTGCTAATCGCTGCTGGCTAGTCTGAAGGAGCCGAGTGGAGGAGTCTCTGGGAGGGCAGAAGCTTGGAAACTGCAGCTCAGAGGAGGAGCTTTGTACTTGAAGGCGGAGCTAGGTCCAACCAGGCGCTTTGCACAGCTGAATGGTTACCATGGAGATTAAAAGGATTTCTTAAACATGCATGAAAGAATCAAGGCTGCACTCCAGATATGTTTTTGATGACTGAATAATATTATAACATGATGTAAAGCTCAAAAATGTCATCCTTTAAAACTGGATTGATCCAGTCCGTATAATAGCTGTTCAACAGCCACTTCCTTTCTTACTTCAGAATAAAAGTCTCAGAAATAGACAGAGGACGTCTATTGGTTTTTTGTGTCCATCTTGTCTTCCGTGTGTCTGTACGTCTTTTCCTTCCTTCTGTTTCCTCTGCCCCTGATAAAACTGAGTCTTTCTTTCCTTCCTTGTGTCCTACCTCCCTTTACTTGGGTCCTTCCTCCTTGTCTGTGTGTTAGTTCTAGTTCTCACATAAAAAAACAATAATGGCAGAAATATCTACCCTATAT
The DNA here is from genome assembly GCF_001443285.1 of Poecilia latipinna. Lineage (NCBI taxonomy): Eukaryota > Metazoa > Chordata > Actinopteri > Cyprinodontiformes > Poeciliidae > Poecilia > Poecilia latipinna. The sequence continues at coordinate 429,355 of NW_015112802.1, read as the reverse complement.
ATTCATCTGTATTTTGTCTCTGGGAGGGCAGAATTCTTTACTCCTGTAAAGAATCCTGATTTCTATACAGGAGTAAAGAACTCAGGATTCTTTACAAGAGTTTGGAGAAGAGCAACGTTTAAATTAATTGTGTGTCCAAACCCTTGGCTTGTCCCACAGCGTGATTAAAGTGTCAGTGGTTCATGTTTCTTAACCTCAATTTAATGTCAAACTCAAAGATGAGAAAAAAATCTGACAGTCAGAAAATAAAAGAAAACCAACGATTAACATTCTGCCATGAGGCGGGCTGAGCCTGTAAACCATTAAGTCCCATTGTTTCAAGTTATCTGTGTGTGATTTATGTCACACACACATTATAAATCTATCTTGCTCTGTGGGTGTGTATACACAGTTTGTCTCATTGTTGTGTGTGCGTGTGTGTGTTTCATCGTGTGTGTTGACGGGATGCTGGGGTCCGTCTGTCCGTCCATGAAACCTGAAACTTTAGGGCCAGCCTCAAACGTAAGACAGAATTATGTTTTTAAACACAACTTGGATCATTTTCACACACTTTAGTTTGTTAACTAGTCCTTTTACAAATCATGTGTACTAAAGACTGAGTGAATAAAAACAGATGTACAAACTGTCACTATGACTGATTTACAGCTGGTTTACTGTAGTAACCTTTATGGTTACTACAGTCAGATTCAGTGAATTAGAAGAGGAGTTCTGGTCAGGCTGGTTTATCAGATTGAAAGTAGCTTTTGAAAATAATCTTATAGCATTAATAGGGCCACACTAAGAAAATAATAATAAAAATATTACAAGAATATTCTCATAGCCGAGAATAAAGTCATAATGTTACTTTATTCTTGTATCAATTTGTCATTATCCACGTAATTTCATGGCTTTATTTTGACTTTATTCTTGCACAACGATGCTAGTTTTTTTTTTTTTTTTTTAGCATTGATCACCACCATTGATCCTTGTAGTTTAAGGAGATACCATGAACTCTAACAAGGTTTTCAGGGCATTTTACGGCGTAGCGCAGCCTGACGTGTTCTTCACCGTGACCAACTGTAAAACATGGAATAATTCCCAACATATTGATGCTTCCTCTCACACCAAACCAACCAAAATATTTATCAGTCTGAACCTCAACCTCAGTCTGAACAACCAAGAAATCTAAATATAATAATAATAAAAACATTTCCAGGTTATCTGTCTTTGTTTTATTTCAGTTTCTACTGTTCAAAGATGAGCCAGCCTAAGTTTAGAAAGAAAATCATTTTTGCAAGAGTTCTAGAAAGACTTTGAGTAACCCACGCACCCTGGTTTCATACTTCAAAGTTAATGTATTTGCACAGATGGATGGACAACAGGGTGTGTCCCAGCTGGGCTCCCTATACTGCGGAGCGTGGGTGTTAAACTTCCTACTTTGTATGCACTTCCTTTTATTCGTGGAATATGTGCAAATACACATACAGAGCACTTTTCACCTGCATGATTTAAACATTCTGTGTGGATGTTTTATGCGTAGCTGTGTGCGTTTAAGGTGTGACCTGGTCATGAATCAGACTGACATATGAAAGAAGTCGCATCAGTGAGACGGAAAATGTTAAGCGGTGTACAGGAAGGTCAAGTGCGCCGAGAGAAGTTACAGGAATATTGGAACAAATAGATTATGCAAAATATAAAGTGACTTGAAGAAGACTTGAAGACTTGTACACATTTTTAGAGATTAAAAATCCTGTATTGAAGTGATTCGTCGGCTTCAGAGTAAACCTACGTATGAACATAAGCAGGCCATGGGGAGCCGTTTGTAAAGATACACACAAAGGTTAAAAATATCTAGCTAAGAGATATTTAGGCTAGAATTAAATCTTTAGCTTGTTTGCTTAATATTTAACTTCAAACAATTTTTTTTAGCGAAGCTTAATATTTAGCTATCTCAGAGCTAAATAATAATTTAGGTTAAAGCTAAATATGCTGTTTGTATGCTAGATATTTTGTCAACCAAACAATTAGCTTGCTAGCTAAATATTTAGCTTCAAATTAAATGCCCAGTTAGCAAGATAAATAATCAAATACATTATGCAAAATATAAAGTCTCGTAGCTTGGAAATAGCCAAATATTTATCAAGGTCACAGTTAAATATTTAGGTAATAACTAAATACACTGTAAAGTGTTTTTTTTATTAAATATTTAGCTAGTAAGTTACATTTTTAGTTAAGCTAAATATTTAGCTATCTCAGAGCTAAATATTTAAGTGAGTGCTAAATATGCTGTTTCTATGCTTGATATTTTGTCAATCAGTTAGCTTGCTAGCTAAATATTTAGCTTCAAATTAACTGTCTGGTTAGCAAAATATTTTTTCACTAAATATTTAGCTTGTAAGCTAAACTTTTATTTAAGCTACACTTTTCAGCTGTCTCAGAGCTAAATATTTAGAATAAACTAAGTATTTAGATGGTAAACTAGATATCAAGCTTTTTCATTAAGTATTGAACTATCAAGCTAAATGTTCAGTTATTAAGCTAAATATATTCATTCTGCTAACTTAATATTTAGTTTGGATCTGCTGGGCCGTCTTAGGACACAGTTTGATTTGTTTCTAAAGGATGTAGGTTGGAGTTTAGGTTTTCCAGCTCTATCATATGGTTATAGTACGCTTTGTTTTTGCCACTCATTCTTTGAAATGAATCACTTAATGGATTCCATTCATGTGTTTCTCTGTTGTACTAAGTAGGGATGCCGGATGGAACGCTATAATTAAAAATGAGTTTAACCTGTGTTCTCTTGTTTCTACACGTCTCAGTGCCTGCTGTGTAAAAAGGGGAAAGAATGCAAAGGGCTAATTAGACACACATGTTGGTGAACATGTACAAGCTCTTCTTGAGTTGCTGTGACGTGAATATTAATGTGAATATTAATGAGTGATCTCTGCTGAGCTGAAAGCTAAGCTACGCCGCCAGAGTTAACGGATGATTTAAAAAAAAAAAACAGTCTTCTTAGATGTAGGATTTCATATAGTATTCTGTTTTTCATGTTCAGTTTGATTGTTTTATATCTACTGGTGTCTGAGTGAACCTGTTAGTTTTCCAGAGTTAAAGAGGAGTTTGGATGAAACGAATGTGGGCAGGCCAGGAATTAGCCAGAGGCAGGAAACAATAAAACATCAACACAAAGGCAAGGAGACAATGCAGACGGATGACGTTTCACTTTCTGCTACTCATCTTTCTAATTAGGCTCATTAGGAGCAGGTTCTGTTCCCAAACAGAAAATACAATCATTTCAATTTAAAAAGCCATGTAAAGTTTAGTAAACCTATTCTGTAAAATGCTTTAAATATTCTGCAAGGGTCTGAAATTGTGTTTAAAAATACACTAACAACTTCTTCTCTACATTCCAACAGAGACGATGTGAACACTGCTTTGTTCAGCAGCTTCCACCACCATGTCAGCTCGTTCTGAAAAGCTGTTACCTTTACCCTTTAGCCTTGTCTGTCTGCAGAATATTTTTTTCCCAAAATGTTTGCAGATCAGGATGTTTGTTTGGAATCGGGGTTTGTTTTGCTCGGCGGTGGTTTTGGTGCTGGATGCCATTGTGTTAAATAATGAACACTGACCATAATGGGGGCAAGCTTCAGATGTTGCTCTGGATTCTTCTGTTCTTGGGTGATTCGCCACTGTTCTCTTTGAGTCATTTTGATTGGCTGACCACTCCTGGGAAAAGTTCACCACTGTTCCACTATTTCTCCCTTAGTGGATATTAGTGGTGGAAATAGCTTTGTAATTCCTTCCAGACTGACGTTTCTCATATATTTTAGAATTTCCTCCTATTGAGGCACAATAACTGTTTCCACTGAGTATATAATTGCGCAAACTGGAATTACGAAAATATACTCACTTAGTGGAAACATGTTAATTAAAAAAATATATATATCATTATTATTATTTTGATACATTTCTGTGCTAGGACGTGGCGGCTTTTCGGCCATATTGAATTTTGTGGATTTCGTAAAACTGCAATGGAAACACTTTGTTTTTGTCGTCTTTTGCGAGAAAAACAACAGGAAGTGGCAGGAGGACGATGCTGCTGCATGTTTCTCAATGACGCATCACTTGAACAAACTTATTCACATGATGCGACTTCAATCGCTTCTTATTTGATGGAAACACACCGGTTGCGAAATTGTGTGTTTTTATTTGTGTGTGTGTTTTTTTCAACGTTAGCGAAGTAGCGACAACGTTTTAAGCACATTTTGTAAATGGAAACGCAGCTACTGACTCACCGGTGAACACAAAATGGGGGAACTTTTTGTTCTTTTAAAAAATAAAACCAAATGTTTGGAAACATGAATTTGAAAAGCAGGGAAAATACTTTTTCATGTTTTGCCGCTTATTAAGGATTCCCTCTAACGCTCCTGCTTTCACTTCCTTTATCTCTTCTCCAAATAATCCCGTTTCTCAGAATTGTGTTTTCAAACAGGACGGATCATGATAACTTATCGGCTTAAAGTCTGACTGTGTCTCATATAATACAATAAATATTGACATGCCTTCAGAGTGGGACTAAAACGTCGTCAGCCCACGTGACTCTTACAAATCTTCGATGCTTTTAAAGGGTCACAGAAAAAGCTGATAGATATCAAAACGGAAAAGAAAACTGCTGCACATCCAGATGTAGTTTACAAGGACATACCAGCAGTTCCTGGGATATGACATCTCCTTCATTAGTGCATGGCAGTGTTCCTCCTACAGAGCAGTAAATGTCAGGAATGCGAGTCCCAGAATGCCACTTTCAGGATGTCGGTTTGCTCAACCGCCAGCGCCGGCGCAGCAGCCGGTGGCGGTTAAAACCGTACCGCTGTAAAAGCAAGTGGCTCGTGATGCGATGCTGTAGCTGCTAAGTTCCACATGTTGTGTTCACAGCTGGAACCGAATCGCACACGAAGACCGCGGCGTGAATTTATGATCGTTTCACTCTCATTTTCAGACGAGGAAGCAGAAATCTCAAAGACTCGTCTCAGTGAGAGAGATTAAAATGTTGTTGTTTTATGTTTTAAAATGTTGCATAATGTTCAGAATTTTATTTGATGACTGGAAAGAAAAAGAGGACTGCCATATTGTTGGAAAGATTGATTGAATTGTGGTTTTGAGTTTACTGGATAATTTGAGCTATTAAGAGCCTTATAAGCATTAGATTACCCAATAAATGTTTGTATTTTTCAACATCTCCATGAAAAAAATTAACAAGAGAAGGAAAGAAAAATGCACTTGAATCCATTTAACAAATCTGTATTTAGGAATTTGTACACCAGCTTAGGTAAAGATCAACAACAGAAACTTATATAGCAAATATACCTTTTATCACAATTTCCTAAAGTGAGATTTCAATACATGTAAAGATAACAGTCTGTGACTGAGTCCTGTCATGTTGTCTTCAGTTGGAAATAAGGAACAGTTACCAAGGCGCGAGAAACAGAATCGAAGGTTTTACAGCATTTCGGCAGTTTGTGGAGTTAAGGACGGCCCCCAATCACTACCATCCACACTCCAACTACTTTTCCATTCTTTCATTTGCCCTTACCTGCCTTTTAAACACAGGTGAGGACATTTGGAGCTGGTACACTTTGGTGGTAAAAATGTCTCTCTTCTTTGTCTTCAGCTTCACTTTGAACCCCAATGAAACAAGCTGTGGCTTGGTGTTTGAGACGTCCCCATGTTGGTTTGAGTCATTGTGAATGGTGACATGAAGTCTAATTTTACAAGTATATGTATGTTGAAGTAATCTTTTAACAACCATAAACTAAATGGAATGGAAGCCAGTCCTTGTTTAGAAAGTCAACGTTGACACAGAACCAGCATCATCCAATGGACTAAAGGGTTTGACCAAAAATAGTCACTTTTATCAAGAAATGACTTAGGCCATTTTTTTTGTAAGGTGATAATATTTGAGACCTTTTATTCTTTAGAAACCCCATCTGTTGTTTTTTTTTGTTTTTTTTCTAATAGAACAAAGGTTTGGTTTATTGGTTACCTTGTGATTTGAACAACAGAAATGAATGCCCTTAAACTTACATTCTGATGTGTCACATCGGTTGGGGACATCTTAACTCTCACTGACAAAAATCTTGAGCACTTGGAAGGACTGGTCTGAGGTCTGAGATGGACAGAATTTGGTAAACAATTTTCCAAGAGAGATGAAAGTCTCCCACAAACTCGGGGATGCGGTGTGAGCAATGCAGACTATGCTTTTGCTTTTGCTATTCTCCTCACATGAAATTAATTGCATGACTTGTGTTGCACCAAATATATGAGCTGTATCAAGGCCAAAAGGGGTGGTGAACCCAGACATGATGGGCTTGACGCATGAGAGGCAATGTTGTTTCCTCTATTCATTTGCTAAGGAACCTGCGCGATAAGGCGTCAACCACTTGCTCTGCTGCAGCCAAGCGACCAACGAAATTCATGCATGTGAAATTTCAAGCTCATACACGTAGACAAGCAAATGCGGACTAGCATCGCGACACAAGGAAGTTGGGAAAATGTTCAACTTTGAAGCGCTGCTGATGTTGCTATCGTGTCCTGTGTGTTGGGTTCACCCAAATGATGGGAAACTGTCGCGTTATGTGCGATTCGTCGCTAACCCTGTGTCGAGCCCATTAGGCCGTTGCTGTACCCGTACAGTAAGCTGTCTCATCCATTTGGTCCAAGATCCTAGGTATTGTAATACTCCTCAACAGGACCCATTTCAATGTATTTCCGGACCTTCATCAAGCTTGTTTGTCAATGAGCATATTCTCCATACTAATGATTCTTCTAGATAACAGTAGTAGTGGAAAGTTCAGCTTTGTTTAAATATTGGTTATAGATCTAATCACCTGGTCATAAAACAAGCCTACTTCAACATAACATTATTCCATGGACAAACAGCACAGAAGGTTTCTCTCGAATACTGAGTACAGCAGAATGTTTCACAGACTTTACAAAACTTAATAAATTTTTTTAAGATAACGTCTACTTTGTTGCAGCTTGTAGAATACCTAATCATAAAGCTTAGCAATAAAAACACTCTTGCAGTGGCTCCAGAAAGCCTCATGAACTGAAGGCTGAGGAGCGTCGCTGCTGTTCTGAAAGGCTTTTCCTTCACAATAGCTCTAGTGCTTACAGCAAAACTACAGCTTAGATTTCAGTTCCACTTTAACATACAACAACTATATTGTGTCGTGTTATTTTTCTCAAAACCGCTGCTGTAAAAATTACAGTTTGTGGTTTGCTAGAGAACTCTTACTAAAAGCATCAGATGTACAGGGCCTTGCTAGTCTTTAAATGTCTCATGCTTTTCTACACTTGACATGTTATAACCACCACCTTCAGAGTGCTTTAATGTGGTTTTATATGATAGACCAACACAGAGTAAGCACATTTATGAAGTGAAAGAAATATTATAATATTTAAGTATATATTTAAAAGAATCACTCTAGATGTCTTGCAGATGGATGGTTGTTTGGATAGTTTGTTGGGGACAGCATTCTTCTATTGTCTTGTCCTAGCAGGATCATGAGGGCGGTTATCTTCAGCGGTCAGTGGGAGGAAGATGGAGTACCCCTTAGAATAGCCTGGTCACTGCTTTCCAAAGCAATTCCACTCAATTCTCATCTCCCTTCAGTGTTTCTCCGATTGAGCTAGATTTCTACAGGTGAATTTCACTCGGGCCAAATGAGGAAGTGGCAGCGGAGGAAGTGAACGACGCATCGAGCAATTAAAGTTGGAGCGAGACGAATGTTTAAGACATTTTATTGCTGGCAAAGATGTCTTGGCATTACTCCCCATGGAGTGGCTTACAGCGCACACAATTTGCGGTAAGCTTGAGCAAGCTAGAGCATTACATATGTCACAGCCAAATGATAGCAACGGGGTAAAATGAGATCCAGTTGTTTAAAAATCCACTCCTCCAGCAAGCGAATGTTTCTCAACAGCCGAGAGCCCAGACTCTCTGGACAAAGCGAAGTCCAGAACAAGGGTCTGGCTTTTACCAGAATACCCTTAGGCGAGTTCCCAGTACATCTCAGCACAGAAAAGGGAACCATGGACGCACACACTCATACCTAAGGACAATTTAGATAAACCATTTAACTGAAGAGTTATGTTTCTGGACTGTGCGAGGAAGTAGAAATACCCGGAGAGAGTCTATGCTTGAACTGCGAGAGCATGCAAACTCAGTGCAGAAAAACGTCTTCTTGCTCCAAGGAAACACAACAATGTGTTTTCTTTCTTCCACTTCACGATTATGAACTACCTTGTGTTGTTCTATCACATAAGATCCTGAGAAACATTCAAATTTGTTGATGCGATGTGACAAAATGTGAAAAAACTCGAGGGGTGCGAATTCTTGGAAGAACCTGTGAAGCGTCTCTGAAGAGTTGAGGACTTTGAAGTTCACCAACGCAACATAAAGGTCATCGGTCCGAACCCTGATCCCAGGAGAACGCCACTGTTTCATTACAAAGGAATGTGGATGTAGTTTTTCTTTAATTTAGCATAAACACAGTGAGTGTAGTTCAGCTCTGTCTCATTCACAGGTGGCCATCCCCATGGATTATTGTCATGGTGAGTGCAGCAAAAGTTCCTTATGGCTCAGAAGAGATTCTCAGCTTCACAGATCATGGAGTTCTGATTCTACAGCTTGGAAGGAGGTGAACGGCACCACAGTGTGCCATATTGGCATTTTCCCTGTCCATCAGTACTTAGAGCGGGTCAAAAAGAACCAACCAGCAGACGTCTTCACCGGTCACAATTGGTTGGGTAAACCGCTTTTAAAGTTATTTCTAATTTACAAAGAGAATTAAAAACAGTCCAGAAAATGTGGAATGTCGTGAGAGCTACAAAATCTGTAAACAAAAATACAACAAAGTAGGAAAATCACAGATCAGACAGCCCTAAAGTTTAAGCCACGATGTTCGTCAGTCTGTTGGTGGGTTAGTGTTTCCTATCAAAGCAATCCGTCGGTTTGCAGTTCTTCCAGGTTCCTGGTCACTTATTCAACCTAATATAGTAATTATTGCTTCTCTACGCTATGAAGCTCATGTGCCTCACTAAATAGTTTGTACAAAAAAAAAAAGGGAAAAAAATGACAACACTTTGTCAGGTGAACAGTCGTGCGAGTCGGAACAGCACACTCACACAGCCGTTCGTTAAAGATCCACACACTGAGGCCAGCAAGGACCAGTTTATACTTCTGCAGGAGACCTGTGATGACATCACCACCGCACTACCGTGTCACACACACCAGGACACAAATGATACAGGTAACACACAGGAAAAGGGCCGAGTCCGTTGGCTTACAGGCCCCATTTAAGCTTAATCCCCCCGATCGGGACGGAACGCGTCACACCGCTGTGTGCTTTGAGTTTGCGTTTTCTTTCCTGGGCAACGACGACATCTTGTCGCTGAACTGACTGAAACTGGCGGCCCTGCTCCTCGCCCTCGGCCCCCCTCCGTCTCCGGCCGTGGGGCCCGAGGGCAGGGTGCTGTATCTGCCCAGAACGGGGAAAGCCTGGCCCGCCGTGGGCGACTGGCTGTTGGGCTTGACGAAGAGGCTCTGGATGAGCTGGAATTTCTCCTTCTCCTCCTGCAGAAACAGATCCACCAGGAGCTTCTTTTCCCGTTTGAGCTGCTCCACGATGGTCTTGGGGACGTCTGGGATCACCCAGGCAACCATGAGGCTGAGGAACATCACCAAGTTCTGGGAGGGAGAGGGAAGCATGGGTTAACGTACAGTTGAAATGAGATATTTACATAAAGTGAACATTTTTTCTTCATTAGCTGCGTTTCCATTGCAAATGTGCGCAAGACTTTGTCAATATTCCGCTAGTGTCAAAAGAACACAATCTGCAATTGTTAAGTTACCGTTACATAAGAAACACAATTAAAATCACAGCTGAATAAGTTTGTTCGCATGACAAGTAATTAAAAACTGGCATCGTTCTCCAACCACTTCCTGTCATTGTCTTCTTTGTGGTTTGCGCCATTAGTAACATCTGGTTGTTGATCATGTGACTCGTTTGATGCAAAAACAATGTTTCCATTTCAGTTTTGCAAATTAATCCAATTTCTATAGAGAACCTACCTTATCCTTGTGTCAAAACTTTTTAGTGAAAATGTGAGTTTGGCATGTTCTGTAGGGTCACTCTGTTTTGTCCTTAGAAGTTTTGTCTTATGGATATTGCTGGATTTGGAATCAACAGCAGCCTTTGTGTAAAACCCAGAATTGATGAAACGATCTACAATTTCCATAGGTGATACGCACAGAGACTGCTGTTTACAGTAGGTGAGCTAATGGTGCACATCATGCTAACTGCTAACATAAGACGCTAAAGACTTACTTAAAAATACTTCATTGATCTTGAGGGGAAATTAAATGTTCTTGCAACTCATATTAATTCAAAATTCTTCAGAGTTATTATAGATTCGTAGACATATTTAAACCCTGGTGACTTGGCTCTCATACACACAGTGTGACGTCACCTCTGCAGATGGAAAGCCAGAAAAACAATGAGTCTGAAAGTTAAATTGGGACTGTATCTCTATCTTAAAGTCCTGTAATAGTTTGACCAAAAAAAAAAAAAAATAGTAAACAGTCAAATATGTGCGAAAGACATTCTAGAGCAAGGGTGTCCAAAGTGGGTCCTGGAGGGCCGGCATCCTGCATGTTTTAGTTCTCTCCCTGGTTTTACACACCTGCATCAAATGATGGCTCGTTAGAAGGCCTAAGGAGAACATTGACTTGCTGAGGAGGTTGTTACAATAATCTCCTCCTGGAGGGCAGGATGCCCACTTTGGACACCTGTGTTCTAGAGTAATAATTCCACAACATTTAGCCTAACATTTGGTCGCCACATGTTTGTGTACCAGACAACAAAAGCTGTTCACTGTCTGTCTGAGGTCATTTAGTGCATAAGAGCATATTGTGATCCAAACGTTTTGGATTAGCTGTGCGTGTTCTCTGAGTTATTGCTGCATGAATGGCAGGCATTAGTGGAACACAACAAACCCATACCTGAAACAAGATGACAAAGGCCAGTCTTGCAGACAGGACGGACCAGTACTGCTTGGAGAACTGGTACGCATCAGAAGACCAGGGGGGTTCCCTGTAGTCCTTGTACCTTAAAAAAACAAACACAAACAAGAAGTACTAGTACCTTTGTGTTTTTAAAACCCAAAGGGAAAGTAAAGGAGTAAATAAAATGAACAGAGCAGGAAACCCCAAACAGGCCCCAATCCTGTAAGACATCTTCCTGTTCTTTAGCTATCCAGGACAGATGCTGATTCAAATATTCTTCTCTTCCTCTCTGCTTCAGTCTGGGCTCAAGACGCAGCCAACTGTATTTGCACTCTTCTCTCTCGTTTGCCTTGTTGTAAATCATCTTTACGGTGCAGGCAAAAATAAACAGCAGACGACCTGAAACGCATGTTGAGAAAGAGCCAACGCGCTCAGAATGAAGAAGGAAAAAGTGTGAAGAAAACGCCCGAGGCCGACAGAGAGACAGAATAAAGAAATTCAAAGTAAAATGCTGCTCATTCATTTTAAGAAGATAAGAATAGTCCAAACTTTAAATCTAGAGATGATTATCTCTAAGTTTCTCAATGGAACTATTTCACTTTGAACACAAACATTTATGAGTTTTATGTCACTTATCCAAACACTTATCATCAAGTTTCATTCAATGAAAAAAGATTAAACAGGAACAGAAGACAAAACAGAAGAGGCAAGTGGAAACTGTATTTAAAGCTCCAACAGGCTGTCCATCGGCTGACCAAACGTTTAAGCTCCAGTCGGTCCGTCTCTGCTGAGGACACAACAGTTCAGTGAAGAGAACTTTATCAATGGCAAAGAGAAATTTAACGTTGTAACTTCAACCAGGTTACCTCATTCAAGTTACACAATAACTGGGATGCAGTCGGCCGGTCGGTTATTCGCATAAGAGGAAAACTAAGGGACAGATACAGACTGGCTGAAAACGAAAAACCTGTTAGTCAGCACAAGTAAGCTAACAGAGGACTGCTAAAACCACATGCTGCAAGCTAGCACTTTACATCTGAAGACAGATATATTTGTGGGAAAAGATAAACCCGTTATTGGATCAGATTGGACTAGGACAACTGTAAACTAAAGGTAACGTCCTGAACAGCTTCAGGACATTTCAAGCTAACGCCAAAGCTAACGGTTTTTGAAATCTGAAATGAATCTACTGTAAAAACACTAAATCTTACCAAATTTTTTTTTGTCAAGTTTCTAGCGCAAATATCTTCGTAAACTTTTTTAAAAAATTAATATTCGGGAATTATTGACTTAAAACAAGCTCCTATAGCTAGCTAAAAACTGACTTCTAAGTTAGTTTTGCTGTATTTCAAGGGAACTTAGATATTTGTAGTAGAAACTAGACAAGAATGCCTGGTAAGATTTTGTGTTTTTGCAATGTACCAATATTTTAATAGCAGCAGAACCACATCAGTCCCTCAGCATGATGCTACAACCACCATGCTGGATAACTGGTACAGCATTCTTGGCTTTTACCTTAAGCTGCTTAAACTGGTGACCCTGGAATTAACAGCGTTTTAGAAAAATGCACCAATAACTTTCACTAACTGGTGCAAATATATAATTCTATGGGTTGACTTGATTTTCCCATTGTTTTGAGAGTTGTCTATTAAAATACTTAGGTATGTATGTGATTAAGCCTGTTTGCTTAATTTGGAGCCTTTGTGATTATCAAAAAAATCCCCAATAAATTCAAACTTGTGCAGCCAGTTCATTGTTTTTTAAATCGCCGCACTGTTATGTTTACATTAAAACATAAAACTGTCCAAATAAGTCAAACCAGTAATAAATCAATGTCTATGTGCCAAAATATGTACAAGAGCTTTCGTGAGTGAAATTGAGGGTCAAAACAATCGTAATCATAAAATCATTAAGAAAGTAAGTTTATGTATGTATGAATGATGGCTGGAGAAGTTGAAACAAAATGTCTAGACTGTGTTTTAACAAATATGTCTAAAACTATCTGTCCTTCCCCATGAGATGTGGAATAAAAGATGCAATTTTCCTTCCTAGGCTAACCTTGGCACGGCTCAGCTCATTGTTAATCAGAAGAGAATCTCTGAGCAATGAATTGTCTTGGAGTAATCAATACAGAGAAGTTTCAGTGGTGATGAAACAAAGGCTGGCATTGTAAACCCATTGCTATCTACAGAGCAAACTGTCCAGCCAGCATTAAGTTGAATTACTGCATTGGGGATACAAAGAGAGGCAACAAAGGAAGTCGTTAAGACCAAGAAAATCAATCACAGAGAACAAATCCAAACTGTCTCACAATCAGCCAAAAATCACTTGGAAGGATAAAAATGAAAAGCATAAAAATGCAACAGTTGACATATTGTTTGTTTACAGATAATCAGCCAACAGAATCAGTGAAAAATAGAATTAGAGAGTATTACATGTGATTAATCCTTTTTAGGTATATTTTCTATGAATAGACGTGGATGTAAGTGTAGCAGGTGTCTGTGTGATAATGGAGGGAAGTGGCCTGAGGAGGTCAACACTCTATATCAAGGTGTGTGTAATTATTAGGCAGCTTCTTTTCTTCAGGCAAAATGAGCCAAAACAAAGATTTAGTTGAGACTTAAGAGCCAAAAACGATCAAAAGTTTCTTTGAGGGATGCAGCACTCTTTAAATCGCTGAGTTAATTGGGGAAACTTGTCGAGAAAAAAACCCAATAACTGCCAAGGATTCAAGAAGAATCAAGTATGAAGCTACCAGAAGCCATTACATTCGTAAGGTGATTAACATCCGATTCAGTCCTAACCAAGTTGGGTGCGTCTCCATTGGCGATGTGTCCGTTACCATGAGGATATGAATATGGGTGGGAATGTGGGAATATGGGTGGGACCATGAGCGAGCAGCAGCATTGGTTGGTGGCATTTTACGTGCATCCTTGGTCGACCAGTTTGATGCTGGATGTGTTCTTCCGACATAATTGTTAACAAGGTCTGGACCTCGAGGCTTGACCATGGAGTTATCGATTTTCAGCGCGTCATCTTGCTAACTACTGCAGACTCGTCGCGGAACCCACAGGCCAATCAGTGAACACAGTCTGCACCAATCACATCGCTTGTGCGCGTCTCCAAGACGTGGCCTGTATCACGTGGAGACGTCCCTAAAAACGTAGACGAGCCACTCGATGTATGGAAATGTAGACGGAGGAAGAACCAGTTAGAGCCACGTCTGTGGAGAAGGGCTGTAGATGTACAAACACTCGTTTACTACGAGACTGACCCATCACTGGTCTGGTGCGACGTGGCCGCAATGGACTGTTTCATACTCTCACTCTGTTTTTCTCAATAAACTTGTACAATCTATTTTTGTAATTCAATGTTTTAAACTGGCATTTGCACAGGATTTGAATTTAATGTTAAAAACAAAATTGTGTTTCCAATCATTTTTATTGCTAAATCAAGTTTCCTGTCAAGCCAGGTCAGGAAAAAAAAAGAACCACTTTCCCTTTTAAGCATTAACCACTGCCAAACAAATTCAGCTCACATCACAGAGCTCCTTCATTTCTTCTGTCATCCATCAATCACGTTTCTCAAATTTATTAAATCAAAAGCATATTCTCTCCAAAACAAAGCCCATAAAAGGTTGTGCGGCCCAAAAATAAAGCTTAGACAAAGTCGCTCACGACGCAAACAAATAAAAGAATCTTTTAGCGAGAGTCGGAGAGGAACACGGGAGGCGGCTGGCCTCACCAGATAACGACGTCACATTAATGTGAGCGCTTGGATCACGGTCGCCGAGGCGCGGCGCAGAGCGTCGCTCACATGTACACACTCTGCCATGCAAAAATTCCTCTGAAGATAAAACACTCTGAAAGAGGCGTCTCAGTGAGGCCGACATGAAGAGGATGTAGCTAACAGAGGGGAGGATGAACACTAAGCGTGTGTGTGTGTGTGTGTGTGTGTGTGTGTGTGTGTTGTAGCAGGGTCTTATGATGGCTGACTCCTTCTCCTTATACAGTCATAAATGAGGAATGTTTCTTGAGAGACTGAGCTCCTCTCCCCTCTTTGTCTCTTTTAATCTATTCATCTTTCACTGGACAATATTTTACAGTGTTTTACTCGAAGGTCGGCTTCTAATGTGATCTGGATTTCACTTCCTGCCGTTCTCCTAGCATTTCAAGCTAATCTGTCTCAACTGAATTAAAAAGGAAATGCATATGTTTCTGTCACAAAAGAATTATAGTACTACATGTGTGTGTTTTCCTTATGCTCCATTTTTAACAATAACAGAGGTATTCCACAGCAACTGGGGCTCCGTATTGTTTCATAAGATGAATCAGTGAAACACTGGGTTTTATAGTTAACTTTTTTAAACATGCTTGTTTAAAAGTTTTTTTTTTTTATATAAAGACAGCTACTCAAAAGAAGTGGTGGGCACCGCTAGCTAAAAAAGCTAGTTACGCTAATCCTAATGCGCTAATCATAAATATTAGTTCTGCCAACGCTAAGGAAATACACCAATATGGCATTTGGTGTGCGCTTATGCTATAGCGCTAACTTCAATTTAAATTGCGTCTGCCCTTAAAGACTACAACCCTCGATAATCAATTTAAGTTTAACATTATTTGCAAGTTCTAAAATGCCCTTAGAGGTTGTATTTGTGTTTAAATACAACCTCTAAGGTTGTATTTCATTTTGTTCCTGTATGTATTTTTATTTTTTATTTTTTTCCTTGAAATTCAATTGTGGGGAACCAATGTGAATGTGAATGAATTGTCTAATTGAGGAATTCTTGAAGAGTCGATAACGAACGCCTCAACACAGACGATGACCTTTATTCAACAAAAAGTTCACAAAACAGCACCAGATGCTAAACAAAATAATTAGCTGTGCTATTAGCATTTTTAAAATATGCATCATCTGTTATATTATTTCAATCTTTCTATCTGAGATTTTTGTTTTGAAAGACTGAAGCACATCACTTAACTAAGATCTACAGTTCGGTTACTGGAGCTCATCTCTTAGCTAAGTATTCAATTTGTTTCCACTGTAATGAATATTATAAAAAAAAAAATAGGGTATGCTTTATTTTATTTTATAGGTCTCTCTTAGTATGAGTTGACATACAAATTACAGAAACATTTCTTAGAATATAAAGAATTCTTCATAAAAAAAAGAAAATTAGACAATCCTGACCAACCTGTTGTGATCTGTGTTTTTCTGTGTAATTATTTTGAGGTTTTCTGTGTTTAGTCCTGTTTCCCTGTGAGTCTCTGTCCTGTCCTCCCTGTTGATTGATCCCAGCTGTGTCTAGTTTCCTGATTACCCTCCTCGTGTATTGAAGTCCACCTGTTGTCTTTGTCTCTTGTCCTCGTCTAATGTCATTCATTCGTCGTCTGTTTGCTCCCAGTGCTTCCTGTGATTTTGAGTTTGTTTTCCTGGTTCTTTATTAAACATCATTTTCATCACAACTACCTGAGTTCACCGGCGTCTTTCTCACCTCCAACCACCGCACATCATGACACATCCTTGTTATGTAATTGTCATACGAGTGTCTTCAGTCAGAGGCTTCTTCAGAACTGCTGCAATACAGACTTCAATAGGAGATCCTTCTTGCCCACAGCCATCAGCGTCTATAACAACTCTTTCATTGTATAATATGAGTAACAACATTTACTTGCCCTCTGGGATGAATAAAGTACGTTTTTGATTTGAACTGAATTGAAATGTGATTATGGTTTGTATGATTCATGGATTAAAGGTTAAATATGTGAATCTCATGTGTGAGTGAGATACTGCTGCCAACATCGTGCCTCCTGGGATCCCAGAATATATTTACAGACAAACAAGGGTCAAAGCATTCCCATCCCAGAAATACACACACACACACACACACACACACACACACACACACACACACACACGCACACACACCCTATCAGGGTACATGGCTCATGTCAGGGCTGATTCCGTCTTCTGGATGGATGAGCATGGATTTTTCATTTGGTATGACAGATATGCCATCCACTCATTTCTTATTTAGAGATTTCCCAAGCAAAAAAAGAAAAAGCAGAATTAGGACAGGAGAACAGTATGTAAAAAAAAAAAAAAAAATATATATATATATATATATACATATATATACATATAAAAAGTACTTGCTTCCTACAAATTATTTACTTATTTGATAACTGCATTTTTATCAGTTTGGGGGCCTCATGAAAACCTGAGGGTTTTTTTTTGGTTTATTTAGCAAATTTGCAAATTTTTCAAGACATTTACCATGTTTTCCGCACTGTAAGGCGCACCGGATTATAAGGCGCATAGAATACACACTACAGTTAGGGTTGCCACCCATCACTTACTGAGCCTATATGGGATGTGATTTGTTCCGTACTCTACAAATGTGGATGTGT
>NW_015112802.1:369051-406482 GCF_001443285.1 Poecilia latipinna | reverse complement strand
AATTGAAGGTTTTTAGGTGCGTCTTATAGTGCGGAAAATACGGTACAAGTTTTTCTAGAAAATTTCAGAGATTTTTTGACAAAAATGTATTCCTCTTGTTTTTCTAAGTACAATACACCGTCGTAGTTTCTGGTGCTTCTTCCGCTTCGTTTGTGTCACCTTACTTGACGCCCCAGGGCGCCTATACGGAGATCCAGGTTTTGAGGCCTTGTTAATAAAATTGTAGTACAGCACACAAGCTGTCCTTGAACAGAACCATCTACTCACTACATGGTTCAATTCGTCTCTCTTTACCAAGGACAATGAGTTTTATGTATTTACATCCACCGCGTGCCCTACTGGTGATCTTCAACAATGTCGTGCCTCCTCTCTCATCTCAGCAGTGATTTGTAAAACATAAATGTAACTAAGTGAACACAAGGTTCAAATTGAGGGAAGCTGCATGCGAGTTTGCAGATTAATTCCAAAAGCCTTCTTACAAGTGTTTCTGTGGATAATGAAAAACGCAGACGTCCATTTTCTGTCAGTGTTAGATAATGCAAATCAATAACAACTGAACATATGGTTTTAAAAAGGCAAAAACGGGTTATGTGGAGCCTTAACTTCTGACTGCTTGAGTTTTTGAATGTTAAAAAGGGGTAAATAACGCACGTCAATATGTCACATACACAGAAATAATTTAGCAAGTTGAGCAAAATCCAAAATCTGCGGCATGATGCTTACTGGATTCCCTCTTATTAGTTCTGCGGTAATAATTTTCTGAGCAGAGCTTATCTCTGCAGCTCATGAAATGAAGAGTAAATATTTTCGCCTGATGCTCCAAGAACAGATGTCCAATAATAAACCTCCCAATAATCCTTCACATAGCTGCTTGGCCCTCGCTTGACTTCAGGGCGATAAGAACATAAAGACAGGCAGCCTGATGTCAGAGCGGCGAACTTTATACAACGATTTATAGACGTCGACGAAGGCAGGAGAAGGACCTTCATGAAGGACTTTGTATTGTATCTGCCACCCTGTATATGTAGCTTTTGTTGAAGACAGGAATCAGTTCATAAGTTGCTATACAGCTCGATCACGGTTGCTCGCCAAAAACACACGGTCATTTTCAAACATGACTCACCATGTTTTAAACTATTTGTGTAGCAGTTTGTTGGTACTTGACAAAAAAAGGGCAAAAATGCCTGTTTGTAATTAACAAAACAGAGAAATGTATTCTTTCGTTTGAGGCGATGGGAAGCAGAACAAGGTTCTTTCTGGACGTTTTACAGCATCTGGATGCTGTAAAAACATTGCAAAAATACTGAGGCTTCCTCAGTGTTAGATTCTAGCAACATTAACTCTTAAGAGATGTCTTTTTTCAGACCTTTTGTGCACTTTGAGTTTTTATTTTTGTCCTTCCTCAGTGTACCCTGCACTACATTTGGGTTTATTCATTCAGGTCAACACTAACAGACACTCCAAGCTTTTCAATACTATACTTAATTATGTCCTCCTTCAAAGAAAATTAATTTGAATGTCGTCCTGATAGTGGAAAATATTTAGTGAAGTTAAATAATCACCTGTCAAAATGTTTTCTTAGGTTTCTTGGTTGGACTTCTGTTTTCAGTGTCTCTGAGGTGCAGTTTTTAAGCCCAGCCTCTAATACTAGCAAAGTTTCCATATAATAATAGAATAGAAGGTGGAGGAATATTAAAATCCTTACCTTCTTGTAAATGGAGAAGATGAGCGACGCTGTCTCGGTATGCTATTCCTAAGCTAGCTCACTTGAAGACACCCGAGTACAAACTGAGCACAAAACCACAAAGTACAGGGCAAGTGTGTGTGTGTGTGTGTGTGTGTGTGTGTGTGTGTGTGTGTGTGTGTGTGTGTGTGTTACAATTGTAAATTAGCTCAAAGACAGAAGTGTTGATAGATGAGCTTAACTAAGTCTGTACCATACAGACGCACCAACAGTTTGTCAGTAATTTAGAAAGTAGCACTAAGCTAATCAGGATGAACGTCATCTACAGATTCATTACCACCAACTAAAACTTGTAGTGAAGAATTACAAGTACAGAGCTCTCTTTAAGCTGAGCACACACAAACACACAGAGCGGTTAATTGGGTCTAAAATGTACACGTGCACATTTGTAATCTATTTTAACTAACTCAAATTAAGTAATTGGCTGTTTGACTGACGGTCTCGGCTTATGGAGCACACCATGCTTACCTCTGTGATTCAGATGACGACTTTAAGAAGTCTTTTTCCAAGAAGACCTACATCTACTTAGGCTTCCTGTATTCACCATAATTCACATTCCCACTCCTTGATTCTTACACTTTTTTCCTATTTCTTGTGGGAGTACCGCAAAGGACAGTGTAATTGTGAAGTTAAAGGAAAACGACAAACAGTTCTCAACGTTATTTAGAAAAAACATTCGGCACTGAATTAAAGCCACGAGAAGTCTCCTTTTACTTTGTGCCAACCGTCACGTAAAAATTACGTGAAATCCCAAAATAATACAAAATGCTGAAGCTTTGACGACATTACTGAAGAGGCGTGCAGTCCGCTGATGCAGAAATTATGATTTAGTCCATCATACTGCTGTTTTTAAATCTGATTAAAAATTGAAATGGTTCTGTTACTCCGTCTATCTTTATAAAAACCACCCAGAGCGGATACGTTCCTCCTCTGCTCTCTGCCGTGCCGGTATCTTTCCATCATGCTTAATCTTTTCCTCGCCATAAAAGAAGCCTAGTTTCTTTGCCTTCTTATCTGATCATTTCATCAATGCTGTCAGCCCCCCCGCCCTTCCTTTCTACTCAGCTTGACACTACCATGCATCCATTCATTCGCCTGTCCTGTGACATGTATTCATCCATACCAACCACAATCCCAACATCAACGAGGGACGACAAAAGGGATATAAAAAGACATTAACTTCATGGAGTTTTTGACATCAAGAGCTGGATGACTGGCTCTTGAACCAAGGAACAGCTGTTGTACACAGCGATGTACATATTGGACACAAAAAAAACCCTTCTTGGGACATTTGTTACCAATTTCACGCCTAATAACCGTTACAGGCGTAAAGGGTCTCATCATACTTTTGGCGTGACGCATCACGGCACTCCAGCACAAAGATGGCATTCTTGCTTCGCCGACTTATGTAACTGCAGGTCGGCCTTGGCTGTCTATGGCCGCCGTCATCCGTGACCTTTCCCACTGCAGCGCTTTATTTTAACATTCTAAAGAAGATTCTTGCCTTTGGCACCAGCAAAAATGCGTTGAAGATACAATGGTGAACTGTCTTTGCAGTTATTGACATTATTAAATTAAAAAAGCTGTGGTGCTGGAAATAAGGTGTTTTCAGCCTTAAACCTTTTATGTTTCATGTGTAGAAGGTGCTTGTTACATCTGCAGTTGACGTAAAGTAAGACGTGACAGTTAGTTTGTTAAAGTTAGTTTGTTCAGTTGACGTAAACCAGGGAGTCAGTGGAAAGTTGCTAGAAGTCACTTTTTAAGTTGAAGAAGCAACTATGTTGAAACCCCCCCCCATAAACCCGGTGCGTATTTTCCGCAAAAGGATCTAGGTCAGTGTTTTTCAACCACTGTTCTGTGGCACACTAGTGTACCGTGAGAGATCGTCTGGTGTGCCGTGGAAATTATCCAATATCACCTACCGTATTTTCCGGACTATAAACTGCTACTTTTTTCTACACTCTGAACATGCGGCTTTTCTGTGGATTTTTCTTCAACCACCAGGGGGCTCTCTAGCAGGAAGTGAATCATTGGAAGTCAAAATTGGAAATCAAAGAAGAAAGTGCTAATTTTCATTTAGAACAACCACATGCTAGCAGCACGACGTAGAAATGTTTTCAAACTCATATGATGCAGCTTCTAAGTTGAGGAGTATTGACCTGGCAGTACAGGAGGGAAATAAATCCGCTGCACGTAAACTTGGTGTGAACAAAACCGGATTTGGAGACGGAGAACTGTGTCCTTAATATATGCAGCAGTTATTAGGATGCAGCCCTCTGCTGCCCTCTGCTGGGTCCTTTTGGGAAACAGAGAGCGGCAGAGATACCAGCGGCCTGTAGCCCGGTGCAGCTATATGCAAGTTTCCGCGGGGGGTTATGGGAGTTTCAAAACATGTGAAGGTACAGTTTATAGTATGGTGCGCTCATAGTCTGGAAAATACGGTAATTGGTCTTAAAATATTTTTTGAAAACGAATTAATTATCTGCAAATAATGCCATCTTAGAGTGTCTTTGCTGTAGTAGTGACTACGTAATCATGTAATTTTATTACCACTAGATGGCAGTAGGTACAGAGCATTTTACATTAAAACAAGAGAATTAGTGATGCATAAATGTTACTACATTCATGCATCACACACCACAGTGTTATGGCACTGTTCAGGTGTATTTTTGAAGTGGACATGTTAAGTGCAATTTGAAATAAGAAATGTAAAATATGATAAAAATATTTTTTTGTGTTTATTGGATTCCTATTCAAGTCACTTTGATAAAAATGATTATATGTGTAATATAGGTGGCTACAGAGTATCTTTGTTTACATTTTTGGTTGGTGGTGATTTTTTCAATTAAAACAATGTACCTTGGCTCAAAAAAGGTTGAAAAACACTGGTCTAGACCATATTTAGACTCTATTTGCCAAGGATAAACTCCATGTTTTTTGGAACTACCTGTGGTCTTGGCCAGGAATTGTGCGTAAGAAATTTGATTGGCAGCAGACGACATTCCATGATTGGCTCATGGGTTTACGTGATTGGATGATCTAAGGCGGCACTTATAGCTCGTTGCAACTGGATGGGGCAACTCGAAACGAACAATTATAGCAAGAGATTTTTGAGAAACTGATTGTCCAAAGTTACAGATGCAAAATGCCATCATCAAGAGTCTCGACGACAGATCCTGTGTGCTCACATTCCCACATTCCCGCCCAAGTTTCTATCAGTATTCACGCCCACATAGTGAAGGACACGCTGCCAGTGGAGAGGCACCAAACGTGGCTGGAACTGAACCATAAATGAGACTTGACAATGGAGAGGGGGCTTCAGCAAATTACATTAGTAGACATTCTGGTTGAGTTTTAGAAGTTTAAGTTCCAACACTTACAGGATTACAACTGTAACTGCAGCTTCAGAAATAGTGAAGTACAGCTTCTATATAAAGGACGATACACATCACATTTCAAAAATATGCTGTTGCTGTTTTCTCCCAAGCAGCATTGGGTCTGTGGCTGACACCATGACTACTGAGAAAAGTTATGGTGGTTAAAAAACAAAAGAAAAAGTGTCATAATTTTGTTTTTATGGAATTGCATATTCTAATTTCCTGGAGTTCTGTTGCCATTGACATTTTTAAGTCATTTTGATAACATTTCCATCCCCCGTCTGTTGCTGCGCACTGCTTGTCAACTGCCTGAAAGAAGGGTTGACGTTTTTCCCTCACTTTGAAGAAACCTCAATAAAACTCAAACTTATGGAATAGGAGCTAAAGGAGGACAAACCACTTTCATTAAAGTGACACCGTTTTAAAACTCCAGTAAACAAACTACAAAGTCTACAAAGTCATGTAAGCAGCAGTTTACATCTAGCTGCCAGAGACGCTAACAATGCTAATTACCAAGCTAATACCAGATTGTTATACTTATTTTACATTCCAAAGAGCAGAATTGCAAAAAAAAAAAAAAGTATGTTTAATGCGATAAACATTTGAAAACTAAGTAAATGCATGTTTATTTTTTTGATTGAGTCTGTAACTCAAAATTAAATTACAATGAATAAGTGCTTTAGGTAATATTTGAAATCCAGTTAAACCAGCTAGACATCTCAGCATCTGCACAA
This sequence comes from Poecilia latipinna, assembly GCF_001443285.1. Taxonomy (NCBI): domain Eukaryota; kingdom Metazoa; phylum Chordata; class Actinopteri; order Cyprinodontiformes; family Poeciliidae; genus Poecilia; species Poecilia latipinna. The sequence goes on along the minus strand of NW_015112802.1, from coordinate 400,627 downwards.
AGCTGTTCTGGACTGCAGATTATGATGATTGGCCTTTAAATATACCATTCCGTAATACACGTACATTTGTGAGATTTTCCTTGTTTTTAGTATGACTTTTAGGTTTTCTTCACAGAATGACTTGGAGGTTCCTTGTGACACATAACTGTCTCTCTGAATAAAGTCACTTCCAATTACTAAGAAACAAGATAATTACATTTTCGACATATCACATTAATTCATCTATCCATTGTCTACTCCTCATTATTTGAGAATGGCTAATCATGATATGAACTGACCTATTTTTAAGTTTTTATGTTTTTTTAAAGGTACAATATGAGTAAAGATCTTTGTCAAACATGTAAAGAGTGTTTCGTTCCTGAATGCCATACATTGTAACGACTGGGAGTATTTGATAAGATATAAGAGGCCTGAGTGAGTTTTTTTTTTTTTTTTTTTGTGGTGGGATTCGTACCGGCAGACAGTGATGTCTCCGTGGTCTGAGCTGTGTGGCGCGGTGCCAGGCTTGAAATTGGAAACGTTGAAGAAGGACAGCGTGTGGTCGATGAATCCGTGCATGGTGCCCGTCTGGCTGTACATGTACTGGTAGACGAGCCGAGGGATGAAGTCTGACGTGAAGGCGATCACAAAGGCCTAACCAGAGAAAAAAACTGAGTCAGACTATTTCATTTTTAGGGTATTATTCCTTTAAAATCTTAAATCAATCTTGAAGTTGGCACTGGCACCCTGCTGGACCCAAACATACCAGACTATCTGTAGTGTTTCCTTTGCTAGCAGCTCCATTTTAATAAAATTTGTATGAAAAAAATAGAATGCAGGATGGAGGATCTTGATTTTGTCTGGACTGAATTTGATCTGTGGCTGGTTTTGTGCGTCAGTCATTGAAAAGGTTGAGAACTTTTAAAGTTACGATACAGACAAAGCTATCCACAACAGAGCCAATGTGAAAGTATGATGGAGACTAAAATACGGTAGAATTGGTTCCAGAACATGTCCAAAAAAGTCTTCCAGATGAAAACATTGACTAGACACCATCTAATCTGGGTTTCCATAACAAATCTGTGCCAAACATTGTCAACTCACTTTTGCAATGGCTGTGTTTCTGTTAAAAAGGAAACACAATTAAAATCACACATGAATAAGTTTGTTCAGGTGTCGTCATCCTCTGGCCACTTCTGGTCGTCTTCTTCACGGTTTGCGCCAGTGGCAACATTCGGTTGTTGATCACATGACTCCTGCGATGCAGCTTTGCAAAAGAAACCCACTTTGTTGTTTTTGGCAAACTTTTCTTTTTTGGAAAAATTAGAGTTTTTTTCAAAGTTGTCGTGTTTCTATTAAATTTAGTTTGGATGTCAAATCGCCTAATTGTACGGTCAATGGAAGCGCAGCTACTGTCTTGTTTGAACTGGGTCACTTCAAGCCGAGGCCAGTTGACTTCTTGACGGTGGGTAACTTCCTCTTTGCCAGTCCAAAAGAGTTTTCCTTGCATCCCTCTCTAATTTAAACAATACTCCAAACAAAAGGAAACTTAAGACACTTATTGAAGGTCTATGAAGGAGAATAGTAGATTTACAGGATCTGGAAAAGCCTTTTGCACAAATTAGTTGCCGACAACAAAAAAGGAAACAGGCTCCAAAACTAAAACCTTTACACTTTGCTGAAATTTGCTGAAGCTTAAATGGACTTTGAATATGGACTGATGACCTGCGTTCCCTTTCCACTGCAATCCGTCTCCTTGTTTTTACAGCATGTACGAAGGAGTGCAGTCCTTTCGTCCATCTCTCCACCTTATTCAAACTCCTGTCCTTTGATTTGGAAACCTTCAGAATCTCTTCAGTATTAAAGTAAACAGAAAAGGATTTGGTTGGTTGGACAGATGCCCAGCCCAAGGCTGATCTCACCAGATTTACATTTCTGAATGCTTCAGCAGGAGAGCATTATATATTAGACGACCAGCTAACTCAGAAGTTAGATATTGTACGATCCCTTTTGTGTGCATTTTACTCCAATCTGAGCTCAATATTTCCCACAAAGTGCTGTTTTGTTGTTGCTGTTTTTATAATCTGTAATTCACCATCAAGTAACAAATCCAAAGTCAACCAATAAAAGGCTTTCAAGACATTTCACCATTTTATCATTAAGCTTCTTAATTTCATCATCTTTATCAAAAAGGGGAAAAAAACAAACTCAATGGCTGAAGAAGTGATGACTAAGACTCTTTACCAGCAGGTCATGTGGGAAAACAGAGAGATTCCTCCCAAATTCTTATTATTTAATTACATCGCGTAATTGTGTTTGAAAATAATGTATTTAACTTGGAGACTGGACGAACTGAAAAGGAATGGGAGCTGAATGCTAACAGCATTAAGCTGAAATATGATTATGAGATAGAGATGTTACTTCCAGAGGTTCAGTGGAAGGTTTTGACTTTAACAAACTAACTGTTAGTAAAAAATACTGTGATTATGTTCATACTTACATTTATTATTACTGACAGTTTGCCCATTCCACTCAAAATGTTGTACCAAATGCCTGGAGAAGGGAGAGAGCGGGAGAAGAGTGACGTCAGCATTACAGCAGTGTGATCATTGTTTAGAGTATTTTTATTCAGGTGAAATTATTTCTAAGTTGTTTTCCAGACCGTTCTTGATTTCTCTGAGTGTGTGTCTGCTAAACTTTGAGATATTTTTGCTCAAGTGGGGTTGTGTGAAGTATTAATGAGTAGTAAGTAGGTCAGCCGCGCTTGGAGGAGGTTTGGCCTCGGTTACATGGAACTGGGCCAAATGTTAGAGATGTTATGAAAATGGAGGAATAATACAAACTGAAACTAATATGAAAAACTGACGCAACGAAAAATTCACAAGGTTTATTTTGCTTACAAACCTAAACATTTCTCATTTTGGAGGCTTCAAAGAGTATGTGAACAGTAGTTTTCAAATATCGCCACAGAGTGGAATTGGATTTAGGACTGGCCTTTGACTAGGATGTTTCATGACAAAAATATACTTTACGCTGAATTATTCCCGTCAGACCGTCAGTTCCTGAAACTGACGAATTTATGTTTGACTCCAACTTTTTTTTTTTTACATGTTTGTACCAGTCTGTTGGTAAGTTGGATGAGCTTACCAATGTCTTTAGCTCGAGCAGCAACTGGCCTGCGTAACTCTGTGACGAACTTCCTGGCATCCAGCCTGATCTCAATGACGTTGTTCAGCAGGGCGAAGAGCGGGGCTAGGGGGAACGACGCCACGAACAGAGACACAAAACCAAACTGGATAACTGTGGAGAGATGTAGAACCAAAACAAAACAGAAAAAGTTATTATTTGCTTCTGTTATGTACAGTTAAAACTAATTCCATGTGTTATTGGAAAGACAGCTGTTGATCCATGAAACTTTTATTCCACTGGAGAAAACACGCAAAGAAAGAATTAAAAGTGAGAATAAACACTGAAACAAGATGGGATAATTCATTTTCCAAAACATGCTGCTTTGTCATATTTTTCATAAATCCAACATTATGGATTTTCTGTAGGCTACGTTCCTGAAATTTTTAACAAATTCTTTTAAGCTGTCCTTGGAAACACTGAACTAACCCTTTAGAGTTTAGCACCAAATTAAAATGACGAACTTCATTCAGATACAATTTACACACACACTCACGCACACACACACTCCTCATGAACATGTTTAGGATGCCACTTTTCTTTGACATGTTTGTGTGCCGACCCCACCACCCATGAGGAATGTCCTGGGTGGAGAGCCATAGAACTCATATTAATGAAAAGCTCCAGTCAAAGGAAGGAAGCAGCAGTCATATTCAATAAATCAGAATGTGTCCTGGTGAGGCTCATAAAAAAGTACAGAACCTTTTGAAAACCCTTGTGTTTACAAATGGGGTCCAACCGACCGATAACTTGTATCATTTGCCTCAGTCCTCTACATTTGTCTCAGTCCTCGCACGTACAATAGTTAAGGAGGTATTAAAAATATTTTTCATTAAAAATATTACTTTTATTAGTCTGAAGTAACATTTCAACTTTAAATGAATTATGATTTTTAAATTATAATAATTAACAGGCATAAAAGCATTTAAACATCCATCTGTGTGTAATAAATCTATATAATGTGTAAAAAGTTAATAAATTAATTTTTCAATAAAGTACTAATTTTTTGAACAGGAAAGGTAAAAGCTTCATTTGTACTTTTTACATGATTTCTTTTTAAATGTGGACGATTCTTTTCTGTTTTTAAAACTAAAAATGTTCGGCTGTAAATTAAAATAACTGATTCTTTGCTGCTTCAAAGTGAAACAACTGAATGTTTTGTTTCCTCCGAGTTCTCCCTCAAAGAGCAGTAAGATTGGATCTTTCTTGCCAGTGATTGGAGAATATTGCTGGCAAATATCAGGTGCTAGATTTCACCATGATAAACATGAATATTTAGCATCTGCTGCCAAAGGGGGAAGCATATCTGATCGATGAGAATGTTGTGTCTATCTCTGCTGATTAACGATCGGTTCGCCTCCGTCTTAAGAATGCGCAGAAGGAAACCCGAGACGAACGCAGCAGTCGGGCCAGCCGGGGCCCCCCGACGCGTTGCTGCGATCGGAGCGCTGGAACCTAAGCAGTGTGGGAACGGGGATTTCCAGCGAGCCGGAGACTGACGGCTTCACCTCGGGACACCACGCCGAGACAAAGAGCGGCCGGGAAGAGAATACGGCAGCGGCGCAGCGAGTGCTACGGGGCAGGCTCAGAGTAACCTCGCCGTCTACCTGAGCCGAGGTCGCCGGGTCCGGCCCAGCCACACAAAGGCGGCGCAGGAACAGACAGGCCCCATGTAGAAAAATCCCTGCGAACGGCAACAGTCCGCTCATAGTCATGACTGTCAGAGTGTGTGTGTGTGTGTGTGTGTGTTTTCCAAGCGGAACGCAGACATTTCTGACATTCTGCGATGCGCCCCGAGGCGGGTTTCCTCCCACCCTCCTGTGTCAAACAAAATCTCCCTTTTCAACACATAAAATTGTCTTTTCAAGCTGTAAAATCTGGAATGTAATTAAAGACCTGAAACGTTTGCTTGGTACCTCCACGTTACAAAACGCTTCACCACGTGGGTTTGTAGCTTTTTGCATGTTGTAGTTTGGAGAATAAACACAAAACAACAACAATTTACATTTAGATGTTTCTGCTGTCCTGTTGCTGAACTTTGACCCCCATCAGCAAGGAGCAAAGCATCAAAGATATCAAGCTATGGCGGCATCTTGTTTTACGTGACAGTGTCTAACCATCAGTCACCTCTCCGCTTTAACGTCCTTCAACTAAATCAAACGTCTTCATCTGCCCAGCTGTTGAAGAAGTCATTGTCCATCTTGAAATGCTATACAGGATTTATGTTGTTGAAAACAATCCATCAGTCCACTGAGGTCACAGCATGTTAGTTGAGTTGAGGTCTGGACTTTGACTGTTGCAACTCTTCATTCATTTCTTGGTTGGTTGTTCTGTTGCCGTGTTCGTTATCAATGTCCTTCTGATGACTGAAGGACAGCTGACCCCTCAATATTCACAGGTTTGTGTCAACAGCTGCCAACAAATAGAGAACATCTGCAAATACTTGAGATACCCTCTAAAAACACTTATAACCACAACAAGATAGTTAGGGGTCAATGTACAAAAAAAAAGTAATTTACACCAAGAAACTGGGATTAACTTAAGAAATTTTCTAGAAAAAAAAATCAAGAAAATTTCTGAATGTGAGAAGTCAAAAATTTGCTCAGAAACTTTTAGATTAATCTCAGAAATTGTAGAGGAAAAAACTTGGAAATTTCTGAGTTTCAAAACTTGACACTTGTTTCTGTTTTTTTGCAGGCAGTTTCTGGCATACCCGACTATCAGGTGTGAAGACTCCCATATTTGGCCTTTCTTCTGACTTCATTGCTGGTGTTTTGTGGTTCATTAAAGTGCAGCTTTGCAAATCCATCACAGTTGTCAAGTTTTCATTCAACTCAGACGTTTGTTTCCAACAGGAAACATTTCGGGGACCTTCCAAATGAACCCAGTAAAAGGTGCATCATTTTTCAAAAATCCATTTCCATTTACTCTTTCACAACAAAAGCACAATATTATTTCCAGCATTCTTCATGAACAATATAAAAACTCATAATAACATAACAGCAATCAAGCTGGGCAGCATTTTTAAATGTCTCTGGTATTTCTGACATTTCATATTTGATTAAATGAGGCGTTCTCATGGTAACCCTTCCAAACAAGTCTTCTCCTTTAGGCTTTTTCAGAGGAAACAGCAGCTGCAGGTATAGAAACAGAAAAGCTTGGTCCAAACTGAGTCACATAGCATAGCAGCTTTTCTATAAGAGAAAGTCTTAAAAAAGTTAAAAAAAATAAATAAATAAATAAAAATCACGAGAAAGACTGATCAGACATCCGAATAGAGCTGTCCAAAATCTATAATCTATAACCTCAATAAACTGAAGCAATGTTGGCTGAAACTCCCCACAAACAGAGACCGATAAGTTCACAGAGAAGACAAATACTTCTTCTGATCCTCCTAAAGTCTTTGGTTGCATGTTGTTACTTGTAATGCTATTAACCTATGAGATTTGGATACTTGTTGACAGATCGCGATAGTTTATTGGCTTCTGTTCAAAACACAGAGACATAAAAAGTGTTTACCCTTCTGATGGATTTCCTCTCTTTTTTTCTCTTTTGTTTAGCTCTTGAATGTTTCAGATTAAAAATGTTTTAATATCGGACAAAAACATCCAGACCAGATATGGAATAAGGTTTAAAATGATGTCTTCATCTTGGAAAGTGAAAACTTTCACCGTATTAACTGTATTTACCAACATCATTAAATCAACAATGAAAGGGAAAGCTGCGGTAATCTTTATTAGCCTCTAACCATACCTGTACATTCGAGAATTTACTTGAATAGAACCTGTATGACGACATGAAGTAGGGTAAAAGATCTCATCTCATAAAAAATAAAAACATTTAAAATAAATGAATTTCTAATCAATTCTAGACGTTTTGGACTTCAGTGAAATCACAATGACATTGTTTCGTTTGACTGTAAGATTACAAAAATACATTTGTTTAATTGAGCACTATAATATAAAATGGACCTTTTTTAGCTTTACCACCATGTTATCATGTCATTTTCACATCAAGCATTCCTGGAGTGTTGCCTTGATTCTTTCATGCATGTTTGAGAAATCCTTTAATCTCCCGTGGCAACCATTAATCTGTGCCAGACACCTTCACAGATTAATGGTTATCATTAATCTGTGCAGATTAATTAATCTGAGGAGCTTCGAGCTTCGTCTCGAAGCTCCTCAGAGGAGGAGGACAGGAGGAGCTTTGAGACAAGCTCCTCCTCTGAGCTCCTTCAGACTAGCTAACATCAATTAGCAAACAGCTGGTGGAACTGCGCCATCTGCTGAACGTTTCACATCTCAGTGAAATGCTGGTAAAAACATTAAAGGGTTAATAGAGGAGCCATGTTGTGATGACTTCCTGAGGGCGGAGCTTCAGAAAGAGCAGGAGCTTCTTAAAGAGACAGAGGCCAATTTTAAGGTCTTTATAAATGGAATCATGAGATGGAAACTGCTTTGTTCTGTTTGTTGTTTGCACTTTATATATTGTTAGTTTATTTGTCTTTGCCTATTATCCATGTGCTGCTGCCTTTCTCAACCAGGTCACCTTTGTGGAAGAAATCTTAATCTCCATTAGTTGTTTGATTTTTTTTTTATCTGCTTGAATAAAGGTGTAGTAATACTAAATTGTTAAAATGTAGCATTCGTTTGATCATTATTTAAGTGTGGCAAATTATCAAAAATAGAAAGAGCCAAACACTTTTCATAGAAACTATTTTTACATCTGTCCTGAACAAAAAGTTGGCACTCTTTTCAAATGACAGCAAATAATATATTTTTACTATTTACCAACAAGACCATGAGAGTGAAAACTATCTAACATTAGAGTGATGTTAAATTATTTGTCACAGTGAACATGTATCCATGGGGGAAAGGAAAGCTTTTATCTGCCTGTGTTTATGCACTGCAGTTTCTAGCTGACATGGACACACTGTGGGTTTGGTGTAAACACCGAGCCTATCTGCTTACTTACAGCTTCCAGAAAGCAACATATATACATGGTCGAGTATCTCTTACTATTTTCTCTCTTTCTTTTCTTTTCTTTTTGAAGATTTCACCATTTGCTTCGTGAAATGAGATCTAAACAACTTCCATCAGTTTCAAAGAGCAGTTCCCATCCAAACAACTCCAGAACATCCTGGATCCATAAGCGCTTCGGTCCGACTGCGTGTGTTTACGAGCGGGATGTGTGTGTGTGTGTGTGTGCGTGTGTGTGGAGGGGGTCAGATTATGTAATAGCTCTGTGTGATGTTCAGGGAAACTCAATTAAAATGATTGTTGGTTTCTCATTGTCCCCGGGGCCGTTTCCTCTCTCTCTCTGTGCGTGTGTGTGGTGTGTGTGTGTATGCAGACTCACTCATCTCCATGTATTCTGGTGTGAGGCCTTCAAACGGAACCAGCGCGTAGTCCAGGTTCCACTGCCGGGGAGGTCGCTCTCCGTCCTTCTCCTTCTGAGTCGGCTCCTTCTCCTTCAACGTGCGGATCAGCTTCTTCAACTTCCTGTTCAGATTGAGCCAGAGACATAGGGAGCTGTTCAACCAACGTGTTAAAACTACTCCACCTTGCAGGGATTCTGTGTTTCCCTGTCAGGTTTAAGTATTTCTGACTGTGTGCAGACCACACAGTTAGATGGAAATTCTCTTAAAAGACTCGAGCTAGCATCATCTTGGATCTTAAAGATGTTGCCATCTTAAAAAAAGTCAAAAAGTCCTGCACTTGTAAAGCAAATGTTATGTAAATGTTTCATGAGACGTGATGTTTACACAAAATATAGCAGCACAGGACGTTTCCTACAGGAACCAGAGGAGTCAAGAGGTTCAGTTTGTCTTAAAACGGGTTTTTGCTTCGTGAAATGTGGCCTGACTTTTTAGCCCCCAGAAAGCTGCTGTGTGTTTTTATGTTCCAATTATGTCTGAAGATACAGATCGGGAAAAATTAATAGACCACTTAAAATTATTGGTTTCTCTGATTTTACTTGTTATAAGTATGTTTGAGTAAAATGTACATCTTTCTTTTATTCTATGAACTACTGACAACACGTTTCTAACTATGAAGTTAGTTATGCTAACCCTGAAGCACTAAGCATGAACAATATCTTCCGCTAACGTTACAGCGCTACATGGAAGCTAATGCCAGTGCGCTAATCCTCTAAAATCGCCACATTAGTGAGAATTGCCTCACATTGATTTACCTTTACAATTTGACAAGAAGCTACGAGTGAACATGAAATAAAATGAGAGTAATTTAGTGGTGCATACCACCAACTCAAAAGTTAGTTCTGTTAACCCTTAAAGCCCTATGCAAACACAGATTCCGCGGAGGCTAATGCTAGCACGCTAAATCGGTAAAATCAACCACATTAGTGAGGATTACCTCACACTGATTCACCTCTACCATTTCGACTAATCGGTAACAATCCCAAACTGTAAATGGCGAATTGAACTTTAAGCCCAAAATGGTCAAGCCATTTTTAATATCTGAAAAAGATCAGGTATGTCTCTGCAAATATTAATTTAGTCTCTGCATCCGACAAAAATTTGAGCTTTCCTCATCACGATACATAATCAATATGCTAAAACTCATCGACACAACAGGACTTGAGTTTTCCTTTCTTAACATTTAGACCCAATGCTAAAAAGCCGTGACGGTTTGCTTTCCCAGTTACTTTCAGCAGCCTCAGCGTTTTGTGTTTTAACAGGATGAAAATATACGACGACGAGGCACAAAACTCATGAGATCAGAAAACATTTAGACTGTTTCAAAGTATGTTCCTAGTGGGTTAAACCAATCCTGCAAGACACTAAGAAATTTGTATTCAAATTCATGAACATTAATTGGATCAAAAAGCAGACTTAGCAGAAAAACATGTAACGTGTGTTTCTGCTCAAGTCAACATTGTCAACGTGCTGCATTGACTATAAAACGACATTATTTCCAGCGAGCCATAGCAGGTCTGCAGCACTCCGTCATGAGCCAAGTCTAAATGTTTACAGCACCTCAGAAGCAAACATCTCAGAGGAATCCCATCACTCCAACAACCAGAGGCTGACTGTTTCTGAAGGCAAGTTACGGCAGGAAGACTGGCTCTTATCAGACATGCAAACCTGAATCGGTGCAACAGAAATGAGATGGAGGGTTTACAGGGGTCACTATTTTTGATTCTTCTGAATCAAAAATTCAGAAGACTTTATGATAAACAGCCGTGGTTATCGTCTAACAGTAAAGACGTGCTCTCTCCGAGTGCGAAGACGTATTAATAGTCCCTGTGCAAAGTCACACACGTCTGACACTGTGCGCAGGCTGTATGGTGGGTGTGTGGTTGGGTGTTTGTATGAATTTGAAACTTGTAAAACCTGTAGTGAAAATGGAAACATGCGTTGTTGTTGTGGTTGTTGGTTTTGCAGTGCATACATATAAGACCAATCTAAACTCCTCACAGAGAAGAAGAAGAAACTGAGGCTACAGTTCATGCAGACTCACTGAAGTCGAACAATAACAAATTAGAAATATATCAGCAAATTGCCAACATTGGAATGAGGTTAATAAAACGAAAGCTCCGGCTGCAGCTGGTGTTGTGGTTTGTGTGGGGGATATTTTCCGTGGCACACATTGAGCCTCCCACATGCTAAACACCACGGCCTACCTGACTGGCTGCTAACCATGTCGATCCTTTTTTGAGCACGGCGTGCAAATATTCTGGGGGATAACGCAGCATGTGACATGTGATCATTTCACCTGTTTTCTCATTCATCAGACTGAGGCTGTTTTAAGTGAGTCAATTTCAGAGACACGTTGGGTCTCAGAAGGACGTCACTGTGAATATTCCACAGAAATGTATCCTCTGGGAGGATACGAAGGCCCAGCCTAGCAACCATATGTTGCCTTGAGAATACTCTGTCCCTTATTTGTGTTCTATGAACGGAATCTGTTGTTGGAAGTTGTCAAACCAAGACATTCATTCTGCAGTGGAACTGAAAGATTTCAACTCGCAAAGTAATTTGTGTTGCTTAGAAACTTTGCATTTCTAGCTTTTATGGTGACTGAATTGTTTAACTTTATAGATTATTAAGATGAAGATTTTTACTTATGTTTGGACATGTAAAAGTGGCATTGTACCTCCAAGGAAACATGTATCCACAGTGTTATATCGTTTTTGCCAAATGCCCCATCTCAATGTCCCAGCCGAAGGCGAGACTCACTGACGAAGGAAACGCTTTTCCAGTTTTCCAGTCTTAGCCAATCTGTTTCAAGGTGTGCATTTCAAGTGCTGATGTAAGAGAAACATTCTTTCATAATTGTTCAATCTAAAGCTCAAAATTCTGCTCTTGAGCAAAAAACAGACCCGGTTTGCATCCTTCTCCTCTAGCTCACTCTTTGCCATCAGCTTGACCTCGTCTTGGGGAAGTTCTAGCAATTCAACAGGTGGACCTCAGTGGACCTGTACTTGATCAGATGGTAAACCAAGTCACCGCTTCGTTTTTCTGAGAGACAAAAAAAAGTATTCCACTGGAAGAGAACAAACCTGAGCATGCAGGGGGCAAGTTTGAGCAGGAGCAAAATGATTAATAGTAGCAGAGAATATTTGAAAGAGAGTTCAGAAACATAACAGAACATAGAGCGTTTGTAAGCAAGCGGGAGCATAGTTTGAGTATGAGAACAGATATTTGAGATATTTGAAATCTGTACTACCGTACAGATTTTGTTGCGGTCTGCCTATTGGCCTTCATGCACACCGCTGCTGCTCATTAAATATTTTTTCCTTTATAATCTACTGTCTGTAAGCCTGAAATGTGATTGTGTGAACATTTTTGTGAAAATTTCGACAGATTAAAAGTTTCTAGCAACAACAATGCAGTGAGATGTTCAAAGCCTCTTTAACGTCTTTTCTTCCCCTCACCAATGAATTGCTGTTTTGTGATTGACTGTGTCGCTCTCTGTGCTAACAAGAAACCGAGTGTGTGTACCTCAAAAGGTGGATTCATATTACACTTCAAAATATACTACACTCCAAGAACACCAAGAAATTCAAGTGGAAGGGTTCAGATGTAGAGGATTCCAAGAACCAAAATAGTCTACTAGATTTTGCTGCCACCAGTGCAAAGATGCTTATTACTGGCAGCAGGTGGATGAACATGTCTCTGCAGGCGGTGAGTTGAAAACTTTTGGACGGTGGCCATAAGATATGAAGGGCAGCGCTGTTCAAGAAAAACATAAAGCAGAGACTGAAACTCTGCAGGATGTACAAGGATAGACAGCAGGTCAAAAGCTGTGTTCTCAGATTAAACTTGTTTTGGATAGAAAAATCGGTTTTCTGTAAAAGAACAGGTAAACACAATGATGAGTCTTGTGTGTTACCAACAGTGAAGCAACCTAAAACTATCCATGTGTTCAGTTGATTCTCATTTAAAGGGGTTTGCTTACTCACCATTCTGCCTGGTCCGGTCTTGGTGTTCAGATGTCCAGTCTTGGTCTCTGTCGTGGAAGGTCAGGTAACAGTCTTGATTTTTGGAAGGCCCAATCTTGTTGTTGGTAGATCCGGTCTTGGTCTTGGAAGGTCTGGTCTCGGTCCTAGAAAGTTCAGTCTTGGTTTTAGAAGGGCTGCTCTTGGTTTTGGGAAGTTTGGTTTTAGTCTTTATCTTGGAAGGTCAGGTATTGGTCTTGATTTATCGAAGGTCCAGTCTTGGTGTTGGTAGATCCAGTCTTGATCTTGGAAGGTCTGGCTGTGATCTTGATCTTGGAATGTAGAGTATTACTCTTGGAAGGTCTGGTTTTTGAAGGTTTGGTTTTGTTTTGAGCCTTGGAGGATGCCGTCTTGGTTTTGGTCTCAGAAGAACTGTCCTTGACTCCTTGACCATTTAGCAGGTCAACTAACTTTAAACATCGTCCAAGACACACAATCCCTTTGTTGAAACACTATAGTACTAGCATCACCTTGTGGAGCTTTCATCAATGGCTCAAATATTGGAACTTTTAAATTTTGGATCTTTGGTTAGGAAGTTTCCCAAACCCCAAGTGTTTATACATCACAACATGTCGGTTCAAGTGGTCAAGATACTGTGTTCAAGTCCAAGCTCTTATCAGATAGGAAGTGACCACCATTAAATAGAATTTGGTGGAGACGATGTAAAGCAATCTGAGTAAAATGAAAGTTCTGGACAACATCCCAGTAAATACTCTAGAATAAAACAAAAGATTTTAAAAGTTTTATAGCCAGAGGACACATCTGTCAGTCTGAAAACATTTGGCCATGACTTCACATGCTTGCTGAGTAGCTTAACTGTAACCCCTGAATTCCTCTTAAACCAGACCTCTGATGTTGAGTTCCTCAGTAAACCACTGGCTTCCTACCAGGCGTGAAAACTTTGAAGCGTATGAATGTGACGCAGACCACTTGACGGAACGTAGTAAGTTGTGTTGCGTGCGTCACGGAACATTGACCACGCATACTAGAACCTTTGATGAGGCCAATCAAACAGGTCGCAGGGTTAAGCTGTGCTTATAGCAACAGTAACAACGCTGCCTCAGGCCAGGTGCTGATATAAACAGAGCTGACCTCTGACCCTTTGGATCTGCTTGTAAAAACTGAGCTATAATTAGACTAAATGGTGCACCTCCGTTCTGACCCAGAGGAAATGTTATTAGAAGGAATCTTGCGCAGTATTGCGATCGAGCAAGGGTGAGTGAGTGGGAGCTTCATGGTAAACACAGAAAAACAACAGAGACATTGTTGTGCTGCAGTCAGAAACACAATTTTACTCTGAATACCACAAAATAAAACAATGTGCAACAAACTACCTTCAGGAAAGCAGCCAAGAGGCCAAAGGTACGGAGCTGCTCCATCTTCTCCTTTCATAGAACAAGTATTGGAATCTAATGTTCGTAGAGGAGCTGAGTTCTTCTGTCTCAATTGGAAAAAAGTTGGAAGATTTTTGAGTTCAAGTCCAGATTGTTGGCAAGACACTGAACCCCAAGTCGTCCATCGGAATATGTTTTGGTGTATGGGGATTTACCTTCTGGGCCAAAAGGTCAATATGACTACGCAACTGAAATTCAGATGATTTACTTTTAAGAGCGGCCAGATGAAAGCCGTCATTGAAAGAACACTATATTACATCCTGTTTGCAGAAAAAAAGCTGAAAATACACAGCAGCCTCAACATGCAACCCTGAGAGTAGCATGATGTGGCAGCTTGGGGGGATGCTTTCCATCTGCAGCCACAAAAGATGTTTAGATTTAATAGGAAGATCTACATACAGTGGAATCCTGGAAAAAACTTAAATAGAAAAATCCCTTCAAGCAGAACAAACAACAGGATCCTAAACACACACCGCTTCAGTTTAGTGCTTTAAGTCAAAGTATTGTCATGTGTTGGAATGGTTGCAGTCAAAGTACAGACCTAAATCCAACTGAGAATATGTGGAAGAACTTGGAAACTGTTGTTCACACACTGCCTTCATTCAAGCTGACAAAGTTTGAGCCACTTTGCAAATGCATACTCCAAAAAGCAGATGGATGGCTGGATCACTTTCCTTACATTTAAAAATTATGCACTACTTCGCAATAAAATGCATTGAAATTTGAAGTTGTAAAGACGAAAATTTCTGCAAAGGTTTCATCTCACAGCTGCCCTTTGGGCTGGTTTAGACCGTCAGGCGTCTAAGTCTCAGGTCCAACTATGCCACAGAAAGCAAAGAGAAAGCGGTCGACTCACGGGATCCCGATTTCGAAGATGTTGTTTTGGATCAGCTGCTTGCCCAGCATGATGATGCTGAGCTGAACGCACAACTCGATGAGGCAGCCTCCTGGTGCGCACTAAGGGAAACACAGAGGGTCAGTTCCAGAGCCGTGCAGGATCCTCGTATACTTGACCTTCTTAGCTAAGGTTTTACAGAAACAAACCTCCTCCATGCGATAATCATTGAAGACGTACACATAACTTCCAGGTCGACCCGCAAACCTACAAGAGCAAACAAAAGGTAACATTCATGGGGTATATATATATATTTTTTTGTTTTACCAAAATTAATTAATAATTTCTTTTATATGCAGATGAAATAAAAACATATTTCTTGTTTAAGAACAGACTCTTCTTGGCATAACATAAATCTTTAAAAATCAACGACAGGCCTCTTTTTTCTTCATTAATAATTTATGTTTTTGCGTGAATACACGGTTCCCACAGCTCAACATCATGTCAAACTACACACAGGAACATGCATACGAGGACTCGAATCTTACCGTCCCTTGAAGAAAGCCACGTAAAATATGGGAGCGTATGCATTCATAAACTTGAGCAGGAAGGCCTTAAGGATGAGACGCTCTTCGAAGTTGGTTTCCGTTTTAGGAATCTCTGAAAAAAAAAAAAAAAAAAAGTTAATATTACTGTTTACGTAAAGTTTTAAGAGGACAGTACTTTAATATGCACATTGGCTTTTGAAGATAAAACTTAACCCCAAATCCTATGTCAAGATGTCAGACAGGTTCCATTTAAGAGATTTCTCCATTCTACCAGTCTGGCTGTCATCAGGGCAGAAACTGAGTCATACAATGCGGTTAATCATAATTTTGTCTGATGATTTAAAACGTTAAAATATAATAAAACATAAGTAAAAACTGAAAGAATCTGTAAATGGAAAAATACTTTTCTTAGCAGCACACACATCAGTGAAAGTAGGTTAGTGTACTGGCCCTTGTCTTTTTGATTACACACACACACACACACACACACACTCCCTCTTTACACATCTGAATTCTGCCTCTATTTCTGGGGTTGGGAATATAGATGTGAATGTCGTAGAAACCTCTGGGGACGACGGATGAGAGAGCTGGAGCATGAAAACATCAAAGTTTTATCACACTGTCCAAGAAGAAGAAGAGGAGGGGAAAAATCTACATTTTTCTCAAATATGCAGACACATGCTCATTGTGTAAAACAAATGTTTAAAAACATCGGAGTGTGTGTGTGTGTGTTAAGATTTTTTTAACTAGTCCCTCTGCGGCTCAAGTTCAGTTGGCCATCCCTTCAAACTTAAATTTTTTACCCTTAAATAACGAAGCATCAGTTTATTAGTCTCTGTAGACAAGTCATTTCAAGAATTACTGCAATCAGCAGCAGTAAAACTGACCCAGGCATAAGTTAATTAAATTGTGTTATTTCCTGAAAATTTTGCATCATGCCCTAATATTTATTTTGATTCTGATTCCCGTTTGTGCCAAGTATGCCTCCTAGTCAAGTAAAAACAACTAAAAATATGCAATATATCAGATGTATTGGCACCAACATCGTTATTGGCTGATACATATCTGTATCAGCCCGATAAATAAAATTCAGCTTAAGTCAGCAGTGTGGTCAAGTTTTTAAGGCGTCAAAAGGTAAATCATATCGATATATGATATTGGTAAATACTGGTTATCGGCCATAACAGCAATATTAAAATCAGATATGGATATCAGACCAGATTTTCATATTGGAGAATCCCTAAAAATAACCAACTGACCTCCTGACATTGTTTTTTTTTTTGGAGTCATAGCAGTAGACCGTGAGCAGGCTACATATTTGACAGAAAAAGTAATCAAACTTGTGTTTCAGTTAGTCATTGTTGTAACATTTCTGGGCAATAAATATCAAACCATTGTACATCTTCACCAAGTGGAAAAAGTTTGTATGTAATCATTTTACACTGTTTCTATAACTGACAGAGCTAGGATAATACATGTTTGACTTGTATTCTTTTCTATTGCTTACGTGAAATTGTTTTGCAGTAAATATGTAAATTAAATCATAATTTCAAATTGCATTTCTTTTGTTTTACGTAGATTTCGACTATTATTAATACGTGTTGAATGATCTCACCAAAAACAAAAGCAGATGTTTAAGAGAAATTGTTTTTCACAGCACCGTATTTTTGAAATTTCTTGAAGAATTACATTATAAGTTTGGACGCATTTTCTCTATACACATCTGGTTTGTGTGCGTCTTTGGAAGAAAATGTAGGGCTTGTTTACTAGTCCAAGTTTGCTCTATTTTTAGCATCAATATTTTTCATTCCTGTTTGCAGTTTGTTTATGAAGATAATATATTTTTAAAAGATGTAAATGTGCAGATGGGAGTCAGAAGAAAAGTCGGAGATAAGACAGAATCTAAACAGATCAAATCTACGTTGGGCTGCAGTTGCCACCATATACATCTTGTTTTAACAAGCAGAGGTGCAAAAAGTGGGTATGGAGCGTATGCAACGCATAGGGGCGCAGCACCAGAGGGGGCGCCAAAACCCCGTCTGGAGGGGGCGGCGCGCCGATTATGTTTTCCATACACTTCAGCGCGCCTCACGCTCCTTCACGTCTCGCACATAACGAGGTAAATGTATCGATTTTTACACTTCACGTAGCGTCGCCTCGGGGGGTGTGATGTGAGAATCGCTCCTTCACCCTGACGGTCCTTCCCTCGGGGGACGGGCAGGCGCTGATTTATGTTTTCGCATCCACCTGAATAATGTGCAGTTGCGCCACTGTTAACAAGTACTGTGTACTTTTCAGTGATGTTATCATTGTTATAAAAGCGCATGATGTTTGTTGTTGTGGTTTCACGGTTCTCTGTCCTTTTGTGTGGTTTCTTCTCTCTTTCTGCAGGTGTAGAAGCAGACTTATACAGTGTTTTCTTGTTTTGTCCTCTACTCTCATCTCCTTCATTCCCTTTAAACCTTTTTCTCCACCTTTCTCAATTTTTCCCCTCCCGTTTTTTTCTGTGACCGTGCCCATTACATTCAAAATAAACTGAGGATTTTTTATGTTCAGGTTTTACACATATATATGTATATATCAAATAGAGCATATGGAAAGCTGTAAAGCTCTACTTAGACAGCCATTTTTGTGTGATTGTTCTGAGTCGCCCTGATTTTAAACATGTAGGATTTTCGTGTCCTGCATAACTGAGAATCTACACCAATGAAAACGGCTTTAGATGAGAGGTCAGTGGGTCTTTCTGTACCTAGCTCCGTCAGCCACAGTGCCACGGTGCCGTAGATTTCATCCAGGATCAGGATGACCACGAGGTTGATGATGACAGCGGTGGCCGTCACGGTCACCCGGACATTGGACTTGGTCTCGGGGTCTGGACTCATCGCCATCAAGGCTGAGATCGTGATGCGGTAGATGATTACGCCGAAAACCGCTGAAAACGTCAGTCCAAACTGGCAGCAAAGTGAGAAGAAAATGCTTTGACAATTAGTTAAGGTATGGTAAATATCAAGGAAGTGTATTGTATAAAGCACAGCACTTGTACTCGACTTGCCATGAAAAGGATAGAGGAAATGTTCATGAAGTATCCAGGGAGACGGTCTTTCCACGTCAACTTCTCGGCGACCGTCTGATTGAAAAGACGAGAGGGAAACAGAGGAGAGAAAAGAGTGAGAGAGTTCCCAGTTTGCCAAGCAATAGGTCAAGGTTGTTCAACTTCATTGGAAGATCTGGAGTGAAGAAAAAAAAAGACCCCAAAAAAAACAGCTTAAGTGAAGAAGAATCAGACAAACACGTGCATACCTCTATTTGCTGAATCGGCGCCAGATAAGCGGAAGGTAAAGGAAGGATGGAAGAAAGGTCAAGGGGTGTAAATAAAATGTACTTACTAGAGTTATGGTGAAAATAGAACTAAATAAAGACGCATCTCTAATAAAAAATAACTTCAAAAGAGATAATGAGGAAAAAAATGACAGAAACAGGAGAGAAAAGTCTCAATTGAGCCTCTATTGCCATTACTTTAATACAGAATGTTCTCATAGTACTCATATTTGGAGGAATGTGGGATAATTTCTTAAAAACAAACAAAAAAAAGTCATAATTTGTTTCAAGTCATCTCAACTTATCTGACCTGATTCACATCATGGAGTAATGTCACATATTTTGAATAAGCAGGAACAGCAAGCAAGTGGTGATCAGTCCTAAAGCAACGCTGCCATCTAGTGAAGGTAAAGGAACAGTGCAACCAGCAATTCGAGCTGCCTGGACTGCACTCAGAAGAGAACATCCTCACATGGACTTAAACAGCTACATTGAATTTGAATGGAAACCGGAAGTTCAAGCTTTTGATTTTTTTTATCAGCAAATCACAACCAAGAGAAGCTGGAACAAGAGGACAAAGTCAAGAGAGGGGGACGTGGAAAGACAAAGTTATAGTCCGAGTGTGTGTGCGTGTGTGTGTGTGTGTGTGTGTGCGTGCGTGTGTGTGTGCGTGCGTGCGTGTCTGTGTGTGTGTGTGCGTGTGTGTGGGGACAGCCATCAGCGGAGGAGGTAGTAAATTAGGTCAGGCGTTATATTTGGCTTGTGGAGTCCACTGAGGAGAGCCCGACAAAGCTCTCATGACGGAGACCCAGTGACAGGTTTTTATTTTCTGTCTCTTTCTGAGCAGCCTGCTCCTACGCTCCCATTTATGCAAAACAGGAAGTCAAAATAAACATTTTGTTTATCATGTAAACACTAAATAATTGCTTTATTTCATCCTGAGACCTAACAGAAATTGAGGATTTTTTAAAATTTATTTATTTATTTATTTATTTATTTTTATTTATTTATTTATTTTTTTTTGGTGTTTTTGGGCAGATTTGGTTCATCTTCCACTCCTGCATGTCAAATGTTGAACCAATAGCCACTCTCACAAGTGTATCAAAGCAAAGCATATCAAAATGCTTGGTTTTTAAGAGTATAAAAATTTTGATGCATAATTTCGAAAGACTAGAAAGAAAATCTAGAGAGTTTGAGTTATAAATTAAACTGATGTTGGCCAAAAAAGCAAACTCTACACCTACGAACCTCGGTCTCGGCTCGGTTGAAGTGAACTCCGCTGTGGTTTGAATGCGTATGTGAACGCCAAGACCACCAGAGACCGCTCCAAAAGCAGGAAGTGGACTACGGCACAGTGAATTCTGGGTAAATACAATCATAAACAAACAAGTCTAGCACTAGCGGGAGAAATGACTCGTGGTGTTTTACCAAAGACAAAAGAGAAATCCTACAAGCGCTAAAATCTGACGCCACTCCATTTTGTTTACATTTCCCTGAAGTAGGAAGTTGCGCTCAGTGTCTTCTTTAGAGGTTTTTGTGTCGTTTCCTTCAGTAGTTCTTTGCGCAGCGCCACCACAGATGGGGAGGTGAACAGGTTTTTCAAGTAGTTTGGCTCATTTTATTCAGTGAAGTGTGGAAGTGAAACGTACCAACTGATGATGTAACAAATGTTACAATTTTGCTCCCAACTCAAGTCCACCAGACTATCAGGTCTGAAACCACCGGGGAAATCTAGAATGGTGAACTTTAATCCCTTCTGCTCACTTCAATGAGCAAAAGCGAATTGGAGTGAAAAAATTGCCCCATTGTCCTAAACACAATTCTCACTTTAGATGAATTGGACTGACTCCAAAAATAGATGGCTGGCTTTATTTGTATCGAGTGCTGAAAATGTTCTGCACTGACTCCACTAAGCGGTGAAACATGCAGCTCTGTCTGACCTTTGAAAGCTAATTTGGTTTGAACCTATAACACAATTTTTGTGTCTCAGGTAATAAAGCCAAGGGCTGCTAAGTGTGCGTGAGAGGGAGAGTTGTGTGTCGCCATAGTGACGGTCACTAATCTTACCCCTGGCTTCCTGCCCAGCATGCATCACTCCCACTCAGGCGCTCTCCCTCTGTTTTTCTTCCTACCTCCACTTCTCCAAGCCTCTCAGTCGCTTGTGTTTTGTGTTTCTTTGTCTTGTATCTCTCTCAGTTTTTTTATTTTATTTTATCCATAAATGAGCATTGACTGACAAGCTGTAAGGTGACATACTGCTCATAAAGTGGCAGGTTGAATAACCCTTGAAAAAAACTTAAGTCCCAATAAGAACATTCAGAAAAATTAGATTTAACCTTCTTGCCATTAATTAATTTATATTAGCACTTGATTTTACGTTTACTTTTAACCTTTGTTTAATTTTACTGTCTAATTTAACCTATTTAATGAAATTAGTTGACAGCTGGCTGGTTGTATAAGCGATTAGCTCGATTAGCATAGTTAGCACTGCTAGCAATAAACATGAGTTTTGTGGTTTAGCTATTCCCAGGTAATACAGACCTTCATACTAACAGAATCTCTATCAGAACTTTGCCAACATTTTTTAGTTCAGAACATCCCATAAAAAACACAGGCTGAGTAAACAAAAGCAGAAAATATAGACAGGTTCGCTGTAAAGTGTTGCTAATGGCAGAACTGGGTCAATTCAGCTCTTTTGACTTAAGTTTACCTGAATATAACTAGAGTGGGTACAAACTGATGAGGTTGATAGCTTCTTTTCAAGTGAAGGAAAAACGACCGAAGTTAGCTTCTTTGAAAAGGCAAAGAAGCTAAACGATTAGCATCAATTGAAGCTAAGCTTGACTGAAAAACTAAAAGAACTATTCCACTTAAAAAACAAAGCTTAAAATTTTAAACAGGTTTCTTCAGGACACCACTTACATAAATAAATGTAAATCTTCTCACTGACCCACACAAAGTCACTGTACTAAATCATATTTTGGAATGTTGTTGATAATGTAAATACAGTGAGTTTTTTGGGGTTTTGAAACATTAACTGGAAGTTACTGTTACTGATTAATAAAATAAATTTCCACAATATACAATATGATTAATGCCCACCCCTACTTTCAATCTCAATTGTTTTTTTTGTTCAGTTTTGACTTGCAAATTAAGATGTTTTCTGATTTCTGATTACAGAATTAATATTTTAAACTGTCTTTAGCCTCTTAAGTGAGCAAGTTATCCGTGGGCAGTTAT
Source organism: Poecilia latipinna (assembly GCF_001443285.1). Taxonomy (NCBI): domain Eukaryota; kingdom Metazoa; phylum Chordata; class Actinopteri; order Cyprinodontiformes; family Poeciliidae; genus Poecilia; species Poecilia latipinna. The sequence goes on along the minus strand of NW_015112802.1, from coordinate 378,665 downwards.
CAAAGCGTGGGTAGCTTCAATAACTGACAACATCAGGCTACATGTGTGCTGCCTTATGTGTTGTATAAAAGTAAAAATAAAAAAAAACAAAGTTTGAAAACTCAAAAGGATAAATAGAAAATTTAGGACCATCAGCAGGATGGGTTAACCAAATAATAAACGAAGAAAGCAAAAGGAAACGAATACCTGAGCAGATACCTGAGCACCTTCTGTGCTGAAACCACAGCAGCCAGAGGATGGGACAGGAAGAGAAGAACAGAGAGACAGCAGCCTGCTGGAAAGGAAACTAAGGGAGAGGAAAAGAAGGAAGGAAGGCACGCTAAGGAGAAAAGAGGAGAGGAGAGAGGGAGGGTTACCGGTACTCCTGCAGCCATGGCAGACAGCAGTTTTTGTCTCCATCTGTCCTTCCCTGTCACTGTCCCGTCCTCCTGCTTCTCTGGCTTCAAGACAGAGGGACGAGTCACAAACAAAAACATACACATAAACATGGCTTCGCATCAGCCAGTGGGGCCAGGGTTGAGCTGCAAGGCAACCCCTATTCATCCTAACCCTAACCCACACCCATTAGCTATAGAAGTGCAGAAGTCGTAATTATGAAAACAAATGTGATTAATGGAAACACGACAACTTCAAAAACAAATTAAAGGTTCTTGCACTAGGGTGTGGTGGTTTTTTTCAAACGCATCGAAATCGATGTACGTTGCAAAACTCCCATGGAAACGCATTTTTTTTCACATCACAGGAGTTACGTGATCAACAGCCGGATGTTACTGCTGTCGGAAACGACAAAGAAGACGACAGGAAGTGGTAGGAGGATGATGGTTTGTTTTTGTTTTTTCCAGGCAATGTGCAGCTGGCTCCACCAGAGCTCTCACAGTGTCACACAGTTCAGAAGAAGCTGTGTGTCATTCCAATGTGTTGAATCCATAACTGTAAAATGACCGACTGCAATTTCCCCAAAACACCAAATATGTAGCCGCTCCAAAGTGGGCGGGGCTTATCACTCCAACCTGAGTAAGACACCAACGTCTCTTCTGATTAGCTGATAGATGATGAGCCTTAAATATGGCTGCTTGGCCTCTTTAACACTCGAGTTAGGTTTACTTTAAAGGGTAAGGAAACCAAAAATCAAGCAGACAAGTTGGAACGTATTTGTGATGAAGGGGAAAGACATTTCCATTAAAACATATTCTTTTGTTAGAAATGGTTTAGTCAAACTGCAGACCTGAAAGATTTGCATCAAAAGGATGATTTTTATAAAGTATTGAATGAGAAGTAGCATAATAAAAAGCCAGCTTGGTCTTTTTTTGAAAGCGACTGGTTGGAATATTTTTTGGTGGTGTCAGAGTAAAGGGGACTCAATGCAAATGAACGTGTAACTTCAGAGCTGCTAGAGATCACAGAGGATTTTCCTTTCACTTTGCGCTGGTTTGTGTCTATCATAAAGTACATGAGAAAAAGAGGCTGTAATGAGTAAAAAAAATATTAATTCCTTTTCCAATCATGTTTTAAAGTTCCTACCTCGTTCTTTTTCTTTTTCTTCTTCTTCTTCTGCTGCTGCTTCCTCTGTCGCTTCTCCAGGAGGATGGTCTCATACTTTGGCCGGGGATGTTCCTGACAACAAAACGGGAGCTCGGTTATGGAACAAAATTCCCATGATGCATCTGTGCAGCTGATTTAGTACTTAGTAACGAGCCACATGACACCCTGTTCTCATCAATTATCCCTGTAGATCTGAGCTGATCTGTATGTAAATATCTACGTCTGAGTTTCTAGATGGTTTGGTGTTTTTTTTGTTTTTTTTTACCTCGTCCTCCTCGATTCCCGTCAGATCCCAGCTGAAACTCAGGCTGATCTGTCGCCGTTTCCAGTGCTCCAGGAACAACACAGCTGCACACAAACGCACAAAAGTTCAGTAAATCATTCTATCAAAAACTTTGCTGTCTACAAACCGTAAAACAGGATTTTACCGCTAAAAAACAGAAGAATATGAGAAAAACCCCCAACTTTTTCTTAAGCCCAAAAGTTTTCATACCTCTGGCAGATTTTGATTTAATTTTATTATCACTGAAGCAAAATCTTTGTTTCCGGACCACTCAAAAGACAATGAAACATGTTAAATTTTTGTCTTTTATTTATGTTCTAATCAAAAACGGCAGATAAAAAAATTATTTACATAATTTTCAATACTAAATGGAGAGATATTTATTATTTCTTGCAAATGTTGACCACCTTTCTGTAGCTTTTCCAGTCACTCCGGCTAAATAGAAAATAACTTATCTAATATGTGCTTTGCATCAGATCTGTCATGGCTTCTTCCTGTCTGAGTGGCTTTTCAGCCCCTGTGAGTGCAGAGCGTTTTTCATGGAGGATAACGACACTCAGACAGCAATCTTAGCTTATGTTGACCTCTGTATTTTTTTAAAAAGTGTATTTTCAAACAGTAAGTGTAAATATCTGTGTGTGTTTTTCTTTTGTTGAACTCCTGAAACTTTACTCCCGTGCCGATTTAGCTTGTCGCCACAAGTGTCCGCCTCCGCTTGAGGCGAGAGAGGACGTAAGATATTAATGAGCACCTTCATGCTCACCCCACCTGTCCTCTTTTGTCTCGCTCTCGCACACATACACACACACATGCACTGGCGCAAACCCGAAACCTCACCCCACAGAGACATGAAGATGGCGAAGAAGACGGTGGCAGGGTTATCGAAGAGGTGCGAAGCCCTGGCGGTGCCGCAGGCCGTGCTGAGGTGCCAGTAGTCGCAGGCGCCGTCGCATAGCGGACACATGGTGAAGTTGAGACGCTCGTCGCACATCTCCAAACTGTAAAGAGGGAGAGACGGAGGGAGGAAAGGAAGGGCGAGAACTTCAACCCACCGACAGACGTGCCGACGCTTATTGTGCGCAGCATGAAAACAAAACCGTGATTTCAATCCCCGCATTCAAAAAAAAAAAAAAAGACTTTAGGAGATGCTCGTGTCTGTTACATGTGCGTACAAGAAATGAATGGGACTTTTAACTCCTGACTACCACACAAGCTTTTGTACTTTGACCCTATTCATAGTCGGTGTGGGCTGAATCCATGACACTCGCGCACACACTGCCAGCCGTACCTTCTGTGCCTCCCACACGGCCGTGACTAAAGCCAGATACAGCAGGTATCTGGGCAATCCCTGTCTAGTGGAGTGTGTGAGTGTGGCTCGTGAACATGAGCACACACTGAAAAGAGATCCCTCATTTTCAGGCTCTTCCATTGTTTTACGGCGAGCCTCCGTCCCGCTCCGTTTTACACGATCGACTACAATCTGTGAGAGAACGGCTCGAGGTTTCCGGTTGTACCTGGGGATGTTAGTGTCCACCGTCGCCACGCCGTATCCAAACACGATGATTCCCACTATGGAGGCCGGGATGAGCAGCTGGGTGTAAACACCAAGCCATGCAAAATACAGGCCGATCTTCTCTCCAAAGTACTTCCTGCAGAAAAACAAGACAGGCTCACGTGAGACGAGGATGAGTTTGCAAATCTCTGCATTCCTAAAATGTAACTGCGGACTATTTGTCTAAATGGAAGGAAAATTAACTTCTTCTCTTGCTTCCCTTCATCCAAAAGACTTCCTCAGTTCATGGGTGAGAATTATCCCAGTACCTGAGCGTTCTGTTTTTGGGTTAAAACTGTTCATCAAAGAGGTGGCTTATTGAGACGAGGCTCAGCGCTTCATCTACGTCTCAAAAACATGAAGAGAATGACATTCACACTTTGGACAGGGAAGACAGGGGGTTTAGAGGAGCGAAAGAAAAAATATCTACATGAAACAAAAGCAGGAGTAAAACGAGGAGGTGGTCTACGGTTTCATCTTTCTACAGTGCAGGACAAATCAAGAATAAATCATACTCTGTTCATACTTCTCCGTCAATACTTAATGGAGGAATGTTGTTTGAATTTGCTGGTCGGATCTTTGTCTGTCGGTGTTTAATATGCAGATACATAGAATGATGTGCGATGTGGAGTCTGTATTGACGTCTTCAAGATTGGCAACATTTAAATCAGTAGATGCTTTTCCAAAAGTGCACATGCGAGCAACACTGCTGGTCAAGACCAAGAGCAGAAGTTAAATATACCAAACAATTTGTATCAAAATGTTTGTAATAATCAGTCTTTCAGATGAACTAGATTAGCAACAGAGCGCTTTTAAAACCTAGAGTAGGGTGCCGGTTTGTTGGGTTTCCAAGCTACTGCTTAATGCATAGACTGTTATTAACGGTGCTTCCATTACAAATATGTGCAAAACATTAACAATTTTCTGCAAATGTTGAAAAGTCCACAAATTCACAATTGCGTTGTTGCAATTAAATAAGAAACGCGATTAAAGTTTGTTTGTGTTTTGTTTAATAAGTCATTCATGTCACACCATCATCCTCCCAAATGTCTTCTTCTTCTTCATGGTTTGCACCACGCTTTTTTTATGTGATGTGAAGAAAAGTGCTTCCATTTCGGTTTTGCAAAATAAGCCAATTTCAATATTTCCAAAACAAACAAAACTCCTGATCCTAGAGTCAAAACCTTTGATCTTAAAACAAGTGTTTTCGAAATTAGCACGTTTCCATCAAGTGGATTTATTTTCAAAATGTCAAATTGCGCAATTATACGGTCAACGGAAACACAGCTAGAGAAATGTTTGACTAATAAACTCACATTTGCGCTTAAAAGACTGTTAACTCTGAACTTCCCATGCGAAATATCCTCATTGCCATTAGCTGCATTTTTTTTACGGATCTCCAGATTGTAGCTTCAGAAATAAATAGAAATGCAATAAGTCACAAACCTGAACTCAGTTGAAAAGAAAAGTCAAAATGTATGACAAATAGCTAGCTGTTGAGAAAAACATTAATTATGCATTTCTGAGTATAATTAAATATGACCTGACGGACTGCAGTATTTTCTATAACCGTAGATTCGGTGGTAGTTATGAGATGAACCGTGTTCAGAGGGGTAGCCGGCTCTTCTGTTTTGCAACATTACCTGACCAGATCAATGGGCTGGTACTTGTAGAAGGCCGAGTATCTTGCCCACTCTTCGAAAAGAACCTGACAGTGCACACACACACACACACACACACACACACGCACACACACACAAAGAGACAGAGAGAGACAGAGTGAGAGAGAGAGAGAAAAACATTCAGAGTCAAGTCAATGTGGGTGTGTGTTGTCATGTTGAAAGTTGAAAAACATTTTTTTTTTTTCCAGAGGCACAGCTGATCCGGAGGCAGGCGCCTCCTGATTGGCCGAGCTGAGCCTCGGAGGAGCTGCGGTGTAAGTAACTCCATCCTGAAGACGAGTGAAACCCGGTAAGGTGGGAGGAAGATGGCCCGGCAGAAACACGGTGTCGGGTTCGACAACATCCACCGCACACGGAGCGCTTTCCAGAAACGCTTTGTGTTTATGCCCAGAAACGCAGAGAGAAGTGAAACTACTGTCACTTTGGCTTTTACTGTGCTTCGTTTGAGATTACTTACCCGTTCCTCCAATCAGACATGCAAGTGTTTGAAAACAGTCCAGATTTTTCCACTTTATAAGCAAAGTTATTCCTTATTGCAGCATCTAGGAGAAACATTCTGGCTTTCACCATCGCAAACCTTGAACTGATTAGACTTTTGCACATTTTGCCATTTTTCTCGTAGTATTGGAGAATTGAAAGGTGGCTAACTCTTAAATATATAAGTAAAAGAAATAACGCACGGAGACATAGTTCTTGCTGCTAGTATTTCCGCTCTTACAGTAGCTCTTACAGTAGCCTCATCAAATTCAACGTGTTTGATGAGTTTTCGCTTTTCAAGTCAAGAAACTGACATTTCTTGACTGATCAAGCTCAGTCGGATTTAGGTCTGGGATTTAATTAGGCCATTTAATCTGAGACATTTGCTTGGAGTTCTCGTTGCATGTCCTTCGAACAGTAAAGACCAGAGTTAGTTCTCTTCTCTACATAGGCCAAAAATATCAATGAAGTAGATCATAACTTTTCTTTTGTGCTGTATCTATTGGATTGTCTTAATCATTTTTTTAAATATGCAGTATATTAGTATGTAAAATATCTCTGTTCTCTGGGCTATTCTTCATTTGTATTTTTTAATTTGTTTTTTTTTAACCAGGTCAGTCAATTAAGAACAAATTCTCATTTTCAGCAGTGACATGTACAGAAAACATTAGAACAGAATATCAGAAAACAGAGAAAAAACTGAATTACGATCATATTCATACTGACTCAACATGCTATAATACATGAGTCAACGGCTTTTAAAAGCAGGTACATTAATCATTCGTTATTGTTTACAATCAGCTTTATTGCACAAAAAAGAATATGGTGGTTCAATTGTTAAATAAATGTTAAATTATAAATCCGCAACAGAAATCTAAGACATAACGCCGGCTGGGTTGAAATGAAAGCCTGTGTAGCAACTGAAAAAGGTTTTGTTTATCCTAATTTACATTCCCATCCCTGCTTGTTCTGTTATGTTGTGGTATACTTTGGACAGATTTATTTACCGGGGGTTTATTTCCAGTCTGGACTTTCAGTCAACAGATTACCGTTTCTCTCTCTCTCCCTCTCTCGTTCTCGCTCCGCCTGGGAGGAACGTTTGCTCGACTTAAACTCCAATCTGTGCCGGTGTTAGGCAGATGGGACGACGTACGAATGCGAACGAAAGGAGAACAGAACTGCCATTGTTCGGAAAGGCCCGTGTGTTCCGTTGCTTAGATATCCGCAGGGCCGGGGTTCGGGGTTCGAGCTGCAAGCGGCCCGACCCCGGGCCCCGGCCAGGGGTTGCGTTCGACGTCCGGCGTCGAAGTTTAGCATCTCTTTTAAGGGCAGATGGAACAGGGGAGGAGGAGGGAAAACGGAGGGTTAAACCAAACTGAACGAAAAGGCAGAGGTGTGAAAGCAGAGCAGCACCTGTCTGTCGTTGCGCTCCTCCAGGTGTCCAGTGACCTTAAAGTCGCCCTGCGGAGCAAAAGGACAGACATGAGGAAACACCAGAACACAGGAAAAACAACTAGTCACACTTTAAAAGCTCAAATGATTGTTAATGGAAAAAAAATCCACATGAATAAATATCAATATGAAGGAAGGAAATCTGTCAAATACAGATACAAAAAATGTAAACTGATAGTTTATTTTACAAGAAATGCAATCAGGAGAAATTATCAAATTTTACAAGAAAAAATTGGAATATATGTTGACTTTTATAATAATATCCTTTTCACATACTTGTTGAAACTGCCATGAAATAGTGACAGTTTAATATGAGACATAATCTGTGAAACAAACTGCATCTCCTCCGCCTTCACGGCAAAAACACAGAATCCCACCCGGCCGTTTCTGCTGCAACTCTCAGTGCGCTTGAAATGAGAGAAAACTAAATCACGTGTAATTTTTCAGCAAGATATAGGAAATAGTTTTAAGTCAATACTTCACGGCTCACACTTACATCATGAAGAGGGAAGGCGGCGTCATATACGCCCTTGGCTATCAACGTGCTGATGCCTGGAAAAGAGAGGAGGGGCATCGGTGAGGTCAGGTCAGGTCACATCATGTCACACGTTTTATTTTAAATGGAGCAGCAGGTTTTAAATCAGAAACTCAGACCTCTGGTCAGAGGGGAAAAAACAGATAGTAAAGCAGTTCTGTTATTTGAGTTTTTCAGATTATTAAAATGTAAAGGTCAACCTATTGTCACGATCTGTGTTTGTGTGTTTATTTTTGAGTTTTTCTGTGTAGTGCTGTTCCCTGTGAGTCTCTGTCCTGTCCTCCCCGTTTGTCTCCCAGGTGTGTCTCGTCCCCTTGATTACCCCGTGTGTATTTAAGTCCACCTGTAGTCTCCGTCTCTTGTCAGATCCTCGTCGTTGTTAGCGTCATTCCTCATTCTTCGTGTCCTACGTCAGTTCGCAGTTTCCTCAGTAGAACTGTATAGTCCTGAGGTTTCATGTGTCAGTCTTTGTCAGTCGCTACCGGTATTAGCTGTGTGCTAACGTGCTGCCTGTCCTGGACTGTGAGATCTTCATTAAATTCATCATCTTCTCCACACCTGGGTTCTCTGCGTCTCTCCTCACCACCACCAACCATACCACTTCATGACACCTATGTCAACAAGTTCGACACGTGTTTTTATTTTTGAATTTAGGAACTTTTTATTCCAATCTCTGAAGAACTTACAAAGAAAACTTGTTGTATTTTATTTGTTTTTGTGAGTTGATGCATGAAAAAATGATCGAGTCAGAAGGGCATATGAAGAGAACATATACTTTCACTTTTTACTGCATATTTATAAGGTTTAGATCTGGGTGTTGACTAAGATGTTCTGTTACAAGAATATGATCTTAATATTCCATTATACCTCAGGCTAAATTCAAAGTAAAATCAATGCAGTCCAAAGACAGTGTGAGCATTATTAGTCCGTGGAAGGGATTTGTTAAAAAGCAGAGAACACCTGTGTGGTTAACAAACACCACACCCAGGAAACACCCATCCTCACGCTTGAACACACTCAACCAGACAGAAACAACCACATCTCCCAGAGGCCCCTGCTTCCAATCTTTAGCTGACCTAGGAAGTGTGACCCACTTGTGGAGGAGATGGTGCAGAGCAACAGGGTGTGTGTGTGTTGCTCCACTGAGGAATGAAGGGAATAGAGGAAAAGCAAGGTCAGAGAGAGAGAGATGAAGCTCTGTTTTCTCTACCGTTCCTCCCCTGCAGCCCTGTGAGAACCCGCTGGCTGAGGCCGTCTGCTGCCATGGGCCAGCCAACCAGACATATGGGGGACACTGGACATGAAAAGGGTGTCAGCTCATCTCCACAGAGGAACCACGGCTCGCACAAACTACATCAACGCCAAGTACAGTACATGTTACACATGCAGCTAACCCGCTTCCTAGCACGGCTGTTTTGGGGAGAGCCGGTGCTTTTTCCTGCCTTGCTAGCAACAACAAACATTAATGCTGAGGTAACATTATATTTATAATTATCTCAGTCCTGATATTGGTGGAATGTCTGGTGAGCTGCTGTGTTTCTGTGGAGAGTCAAACAGAACTGAGGTGAGCAACTGTCTCAATGAAAATATTCAGGGAGAAAAATTCCCAGCTAAGCTAAGCTAAATTAGCCTAGCCTAGCTCTAAATGCATCTAAATGGGATATATATTGAGGTACTTCATGAGGGTATTAAGCGACAGACCAACACAAAGTAGGAGATGCATTTTAGGTCAAGGGAAAATTAGAAAGTTGACTTCGTGAAAATGGTGGAGGCAGCATCATGCTGAGGGAATATTTTGGTTTCAGATTGAATACACTAAGTCTGGATGGATGGAGGTGAAAAGTAAAATAAAAATCAGAATCTAAATATTGTATATTTTGTAGTGCAGCTGCTTAGAAAAAATTGTGGTGGCAGCATCATGATGTGGGGATGCAGTAGCAGGGGAGCTGGTTGCGTTGGTCTGTCACATTAAACACCCAGTTTGTGATGCAACGACATCACAAGACAGTTTGTCTGCTTTGGGTTCATTTGGTTTTACTCAAATATCAACTTTTGGGTACCTAAGACCTAAGACTTTATCTTTCTTCACAA
>NW_015112802.1:308694-367422 GCF_001443285.1 Poecilia latipinna | reverse complement strand
CAATCTCTGAAGAACTTACAAAGAAAACTTGTTGTATTTTATTTGTTTTTGTGAGTTGATGCATGAAAAAATGATCGAGTCAGAAGGGCATATGAAGAGAACATATACTTTCACTTTTTACTGCATATTTATAAGGTTTAGATCTGGGTGTTGACTAAGATGTTCTGTTACAAGAATATGATCTTAATATTCCATTATACCTCAGGCTAAATTCAAAGTAAAATCAATGCAGTCCAAAGACAGTGTGAGCATTATTAGTCCGTGGAAGGGATTTGTTAAAAAGCAGAGAACACCTGTGTGGTTAACAAACACCACACCCAGGAAACACCCATCCTCACGCTTGAACACACTCAACCAGACAGAAACAACCACATCTCCCAGAGGCCCCTGCTTCCAATCTTTAGCTGACCTAGGAAGTGTGACCCACTTGTGGAGGAGATGGTGCAGAGCAACAGGGTGTGTGTGTGTTGCTCCACTGAGGAATGAAGGGAATAGAGGAAAAGCAAGGTCAGAGAGAGAGAGATGAAGCTCTGTTTTCTCTACCGTTCCTCCCCTGCAGCCCTGTGAGAACCCGCTGGCTGAGGCCGTCTGCTGCCATGGGCCAGCCAACCAGACATATGGGGGACACTGGACATGAAAAGGGTGTCAGCTCATCTCCACAGAGGAACCACGGCTCGCACAAACTACATCAACGCCAAGTACAGTACATGTTACACATGCAGCTAACCCGCTTCCTAGCACGGCTGTTTTGGGGAGAGCCGGTGCTTTTTCCTGCCTTGCTAGCAACAACAAACATTAATGCTGAGGTAACATTATATTTATAATTATCTCAGTCCTGATATTGGTGGAATGTCTGGTGAGCTGCTGTGTTTCTGTGGAGAGTCAAACAGAACTGAGGTGAGCAACTGTCTCAATGAAAATATTCAGGGAGAAAAATTCCCAGCTAAGCTAAGCTAAATTAGCCTAGCCTAGCTCTAAATGCATCTAAATGGGATATATATTGAGGTACTTCATGAGGGTATTAAGCGACAGACCAACACAAAGTAGGAGATGCATTTTAGGTCAAGGGAAAATTAGAAAGTTGACTTCGTGAAAATGGTGGAGGCAGCATCATGCTGAGGGAATATTTTGGTTTCAGATTGAATACACTAAGTCTGGATGGATGGAGGTGAAAAGTAAAATAAAAATCAGAATCTAAATATTGTATATTTTGTAGTGCAGCTGCTTAGAAAAAATTGTGGTGGCAGCATCATGATGTGGGGATGCAGTAGCAGGGGAGCTGGTTGCGTTGGTCTGTCACATTAAACACCCAGTTTGTGATGCAACGACATCACAAGACAGTTTGTCTGCTTTGGGTTCATTTGGTTTTACTCAAATATCAACTTTTGGGTACCTAAGACCTAAGACTTTATCTTTCTTCACAAAGTTTTTTTTTTTTTTTAATTCTGCTTTGTGGCATAATTTTACAAAAATTCTGCCACAAATTTTTGTGGCAGCTTCCTCACCTATGGTTTGACATGTTCGTACACACACCGTCCGCCTCAGGATCTCATAGACCTGGAAAAGATTCAAGACCATCAGTTTGGAAATAAACAGTCAGAGTCATTGCGGTTAAACGAAAATACAGAACAGAGGAGTAGATTTCTGCCAAAGTCTCTAAAATTTTTAGACTGATTTCATGTATTTCAGGGAAAAAACATGAATATTTTCCAACATAAAAGTTCACAATTTCCCATGATTGAAGGCATAAATGTTCAATGTTAGACCTACATTTTAAATATTTTAAAATAATGAATAGAAAAAAAAGAACCTTAAGAATAAACAAATTTACAAGAATTTCCATAAAAAATTTTCATGTATTTTTTTTATTTTACAACGTCACAGAACATTTTAGTCCTAATATCACAAATTGATGCCTTTAATCGTGGAAAATTGTCTCTTTTTCATGCAAATGCGCAACTTTTCAAAATTTGGGTATGTGTTTTTTTTTTCTTCCAAATATGTGCAATTCATCTAGAAATTTCAAAATGTTTTGTTGAACATTTTCTCCTCTGTTCTCCACATATTTATTTTCCCTTTACATCACTCTTTATACTCCATCACAGGTAAAAAAAAATGAGCGATTATAACAAATGCTGAACTCAATAAAGACACACTTACTATTCTGCCTCTTGTGGCGTTGTCAAAGAACGTGTCCTTAGACGTGATGTTGTACCTGAAGTAAACACAGCCAGCAGGTTGTTATGGATGCGCTTCTTTGTATTTAAAATCATACAAATCAAGTGATGAGAGTTCATGTAGGAGGAGTGAATGTACTGTGCCAATCTGAGGGGAACCATTTTCATTTCACAACTAAGGAACAATAAAAAAAAATTAAAAATTTAAAAAAAGCTGTCAAACAAATGGTTCAACGGTTATTTAAAAACATTCATAGCACTTCTCTGAGCCTTTTAATCCCATTTTGACAAGACCAAATTAGGAGAAGTCAAAAAGAAAGAAAAAAGATAAGGTGCCATTACTTCTGTCTGAAACAGTATTTAGTCAGTCAAGAGCAAAGCTAGCTGTGTTTGAAAGACTTATGGATCCATTAAACACCATTACCAGAACCTGACAAGTCTGAAGTGTAGCAGAGATCAGAAGTGATTTATTTAAATAATTCTCTATTCACAAATCTGGAAAAGAGTTGAAGCTGTGAAGCTTAAAGTAAAAACCTGATTTAGATTCCACATCTGGTGTTGATGTATCTTTAAGATCCCTGTCCTGTTGGAGCTTTGTGTCCAAATGGAGTTTAGGAAACAGGAAGTAATCGTTTGTCTTCGTTTCTTCGTCCAGTCAAGAAACGAAGATTCAATTGCAAACTTTGAAAATGTGGCGATGTTCCACCTACTGGTTTGGAACGTACCAATCAGGCTATGCTAACCGTCATTTCGTCAGACATTGATGCAACGCACGGAAGTGCAGGGTGCTAACTAGCATGGATCAGTCATTTGCTACATCAGAACTTGTTGCCATCTCCCCTTCAGCACTTTAACTCATTTCAGAAAAACCCCAAGTGTTCGTGTAAAAAATGATTTTGCGAACTTGAGTAAGTTATTTTGAAGTTTGCCGTTTCCTTTAGCCTTCTTTAACATGTACTTCAAAAAGTGCATTAAAAAAAGACAAACGCAAAAAGGTTTACGTGGTTTTCAGCTTTTCTGAAAAAGAGTTATTACGCCACAGGGGAGATGGAGACAAATTTTCCGAATGAGTTATGACCTAGCTAACCTGCCCAGCCCGAACCTCCAGGATGGACAGGAGCACTCCATTTCTAAGTTAGCAACTTCTACTTCCTGTTTATTAAAGAATTCTCATTGGATTGAAACAGAGCCAGTGACATTGTAGCATCCTTATAGAGGCGATAGGGTTAGGGTAAAAGTGTCCTAATTAACTTGTTTCTATCTGAGACCAAATAACTTCAATTTGGACCTACCTTGATGCTCCAAAATTATTCTGAAACATGTAAGAAAGTTGGTTTTAGGAATACATAATGAAAGCTAACATTCTCCCAAATGCCTCCCCTCGACCTCATTGAAAACGTGGACAATGCTTAAAAACTCATAAAAGCTCTCCTTGAAACCAGAGAAATGAACTGACCTCTACCTATTTTTGTCAAGAGCAGCAGCCAAATATCCAATCAGATAAAAAATACGTCCACAGCAAAATTCAAGCCTGTGCAAAAACGGAGGAAACGCAGAGAGGAGTTGATTTACCAAAAGGACAACCTGAAACAAAGCTCGTCCTGAATACTTCATTTGAACAAGTGTCCAGGTTAATGCTCAGGTTGCTTGTTCAGCGGTTCACTCAGTAACCTCAACCTTTGACCTCTGGCTGCTCAAGCTTCCTCACAGCAGTCACTAGATACAACTATCAGAATCGGTCAGAGTAGATGTTTAGATTGAGGGGAGAAAGTAGCAACCAGGTGTTGCTAAGGAGACGAAGAGATGAATCCAACGTGGTGATGTTTGGTTATAAGCAGAGGCAGGTAGAGTAGCGAAAAATTACACCCAAGTAAAAGTAACACTACTTCAACATGTTCAACAGCAAAAGAGTATTTGGTAAAAAGTCTACTCAAGTACTGAGTAACTGATCAAATTATAAATCATTTAATATTTTAAAATTACATCATCAAACAGATCAAAATATAAAGTTAAGTGGAAATTTTGGTATTTTAAGGACCAAAATGACAATAATTCATATAAGTAACAAAGAATAACAGAATCGAGCAAAAGAAAACCAGTTTCTTTCCATAAAACAAAAAACATATAAAACTTTAGTAAAAGCTGCCTGTGTGTGTCTGTACCTGGTGAATTTTTGGTTAAAACATGTTTGTGATTCATTCAGAGAGTAGAGAATCCAGACATGCTGCTCAAGTAAGAGTAGAAATACTTCATAATGAAATGACAAGAGTAAAAAAGTAAGAAGTACAACGTAGTAAAAATACTCCTGAAAGTTACTCAAGTAAATATAGTTCAGTAAATGGTTATAAGGCAAGCAAAACATAGCAGATGGATGGACGGATGGACGGTTGGACAGAGTCTTACATGTGCAGTTTGTCCCTGGAGAAGCAGTGGGACAGGAACTTGGTGCTGCCGTGGTCCTGGTGTGGCACTTTGGGCTCAAAGGGCTGCTTCAGTTTCCTCCACACTGAGCTCATACTGGACCCAAAACCACTTTCTTCTCTGAGTTCGTAACTCTGAGAAAAACCAAGACAACAGACACGCTGGTCACTCAGCGCTGGACACTAGAAGTACTTTAGACTTTGAGAAGAATCGTCTCTTTATCAGACAGCTTCTTTCTAGTTTCTTTGGGGGTTTTTTTATCAATCAGATTCTAAAATTGTTCTCACATTTTCTCCCATAAAACATAACTGCAGCTCAGTTTTCTTTAAGCATAAGAATGCTTTTAACAACACGTCGCCTACATCGACAGCACTTAGCAAAAGTATTTACACGCAAATTACAATCGAAATCTTGGATGTATTTTAATGGCATTCTATGTGACAAACTAACACAAATCAGCACATTTAATTAATGTTTTTTCAATTCAGTTTATTTATAAGGCTCCATTTCACAACTAAGGTCGACTAGAAGAACTTTAGAAAAAATTATTTAAATCTGATCATATACATGATCCTAGTCATCAATCAGAGCTTTAAGTTTAGCTCATTATTCAAATTAGAACGTTTACTGCAGCTGTTGCCTCATGGTGAAGCTCTCAAGTTTTCACAACCTCTAAAACGTTTGTTCCCAATACGACACGTTATTTATTAATGTACTGCAGAAAGGGACCATCTCAGAATAATGCTGCCACCACCATGTTTCACTATAGAGACGGTGGGTTAAGGGTGATGTGCAGCATTTGTTCACTTTTGGTAGTTTCTACATTATATATCCCAACATAAATCAGGACTTGTCTGTCTTAGTTAGATCCCTGCTGTGTTCCTGGATGCTCTTGTTGATGCTAATAGATTCTACTAACTTAAACTTTTTTAACTTTACATCATTGCATTTATTTTAAATGTGGTACATCAATAAAAGATTTCAACTGAACTTAATCATGTATCATTTTTCAATTATGCACTTCTTTATGTGTCGGTCGCATAAATTCCAGTTCAAATATGTGAAAGTCTGTGCCTGAAATGTGAAAATCATGACTGTACAGCACTTCATATGAAGCCTGGAAGTTAATTTCGTCAGTTTGGTGTTTTTTAGAATCCGGTCTGCGTCAGAGGTGTACCTGAATCTCACCTGCTTGGTGGGAACTTTAATCTTGAGAAACTCGGCCTCTCTACACAACACGGGCCACGGCGCGTGGATCCGAGTGAAGCTGGGCCCATGGGTCTTCGTCTGCCAAGCCGACAGGAAACAAAGAAAAGAGAAGAAGACGCTTCATGTTTGAACGGAGCTGAAAAAGAAACTGGACAGGAACAGAAAAAAAAGAAGAAAAAAAAATGTCCCCAGACACGTTGGAGCTTAAAAAAAACAAAACAAAAAAAACAGTTGATTCCTCGCAAATATTTGTGTGCATGTACTTTTCTGTTCTGTGAAATATAATACCAGCCTGCTTGGCTGAAACCAACTGCTGCTCAGAAATGGCTTAACGGACCATCTGTCAATGCAGCTTCGCCTTCCAAAATGGCAGACTTTGTTTTAGCAAGAGGCCTAAATACAAAACGCAATTCACTTTAAGTTCCTGCTGCTCCAAGTTCATGTCTGACGTCTGAAGCTTCGGCTGAGAGGGATTCTTCAGGAGGTGGAAGCAGGTAATGTCTTACCTGCAGGACAAAACTCTCTGGGCGACTTTATTTAGATCAGCTGGTGCTGAAAGCTGAAGCATGAACAGCAACTCTATGAAGATACAGTTACGTCAATATTTCATTGTCCTCTAACTGAACCAAACTGAATTGACTGGATCTGAACTGATCTGAAGTTCAGTATTGAATTGAACTGAGTTGATCTGAACTGAAATGAATTAAACTGAACTGACTGAACTGAGTTGTACTGGACTGAACTAAATTGCAACTGAATTGACCTGAATTTAGTTGATCTGAAGTTCTGTATTGAACTGAACTGAATTGAACGGAATTGATCTGAAGTGAACTGAAACAAATTGATCTGAACTGAACTGAACTGAACTCAATTGAACTGAACTGAATTAAATTGAACTGAACTGAATTGCCATCAGTGCCAGTATTCCCTGTCTTTGCTCCGACCCACTCCCACTCTTTGGCGGACCAAACTTGCCCGGCAACCGTTCCTCTAGTATTTATGACAGATCGCTGTGGCCAACGCTGACGGGCCGCCTGAGGCTGTTGTCTGTAGCAGTCCGCTCCTCACACATTTTTATTTAGCTTCTTCTTCTGCTAATGAATAACTGTGTCTGGCCCACACAGTCATTATAATAAGACGCATTAACAAAAGATGACAATTATTTCCCTAAAATAGGACCATAGAGGTGCGTGATTAAATAGCGGAGCCCTGCCGTGGGGTATAGATATGTAATGAGACAGAGTGTGGAGTGCATTCGCTGCATTCAGTGCTGAAAGTTTATCCTGTAAAATCTACGCCGCCGCTTTAATGGTCTTGGTTGTTAGCCTAAACAGGAATGAAAGTCGGCAGAGGCAGCAGGGGACGGCGGCCAGGTAACCTTAGCCTTCTCAGACCCCCTCCAGCTTCTGTAGAAAGGGCCGAGTGATGGGAGAGGAGAAAGGTGGCATGGCCAACAATGGAAATCTGAGACGAGTCCTTTTCTCCTCTCAGGACTCCTTCTCTGCTGAGATCTTTCACCTCCCCAAACTGTGCTTTCTGCTGCTTTCATGACTGACTGACTGACTGCTTGTCTCTTTTCCTCTGACCTTCCCTTAACATCTCTCTCACTTCCAGCCATGTTCTCTTTTGTCCCACATGGGGAGCCAGGTCACTTTGCTCTCCCTTCAAATAAAATCACATGTATGGATCATTTCCGTATAAGGAATCTCTCAGGCCTCTAAAAGCACAGAAACCCTGATCTATGGCGGACGGAGACCACAGATCAAACTAAAAACCGTTATTTTGTGAATGCTCGGAGTCTGCTATTTGCGTTGATGCCTGCACTTTGCTATTTTGAGAAGTGTGTTATTGTGCTCTAACCAATCTGTAACCAGTAGCAACCAATTTCTGCCTCCTGCCAAAGCTAGAACTGAAAGAAAGGTACATTTTGTGCAAGTGCCTGTTCTTCACCACCACACAAAACACAACTGAGACCAATGTTGTGAAAGTTGGACAAGAGTTTGAGGATGACCAAAGGGAAGAAACTTCTGGAGTGAAGTTGTTTTTTGGAATAAAGTTTGATTTGACACTTTTTTTTCTTGGATTGATTCAAGAGTTTTGACTAAAAACAAAATGTCACAAGCAAAATTTTGTTCAATGTTTTAGTCCAACTCAATGTAAGATGGAAGGAAACAGAAACGTGGTTTTTAACATTTCTTGTATTACAACCGTCCAACCACTCCCTCAAAAGCCCCCCCAATTCAAAACACATTTCTACGGTGGCCCAGACAGGTCATCAACATGCTAAAGCATCAACACAACAGCAAAATCTAAACAAAAATAGAATTTATGGAACATATAAAAAGGCTTGCAAGCAGAACCTATGCTAACTTCCTCTTAAGCATAGCATAACCTCCATTTTAGCATAGCTATTACTAGCATAGCTTTCATATTACCTCCATTATATCATAACCTCTATTTTAGCATAACTTCTGTATTAGCATAACTTCCGTATTAGCATTCCACCCATTTTAGCATAACCTCTGTTTTAGCATAACTTTCATCTTATTACAACAACCCCTTTAGCATAGCTTCCAATGTGGCTTTTGCTGTTGTGGCTTTTTAATTTTTTCTTTTTGTCCTTTTGGGCTGAAGTATATTTCACTGCAGTTAGGCTCCCAGTTATCTGGAATATGTCTCTACCTGTTTGGCACATCTAGACACTGAGATCTTTGTCCTTTATTGCAAAGTTTCTCAATCTCAGTCAGACTGAAAGGAGACTATATGTTAAGGTCCATGCTTGTTTGCAAAACATCTTTAATTACAGTTAATGGTTTTCACAATAAATCCAAATTCTCAACAGAACCAACTACTTAAAGAAACTATTGATCTGGACCCAATTCTAGAGTTGTATGTGAACTCTAGAACTCTTGACCATATGTGAATATGGTCAAGTTTAAAAACTCTTTAGTCAGCCAACACAAATCAATATATAAATGAAATTATTTTACTCCTTACAAAAAGACTTGCAGCTTCAGTTTAACAAACTGGTACCACTGTACATTTATAGAGTCTGAACCTCTAGTCGGGAACGGACTCATTTGCTCGTCCCTCTTTTAAATCTGAAAATTAGGCAATGGGAAATTAATTATTGATGTTCCTTAACTTGGTTCCTTCTTCCCATTTCCTAACTATTTTCTCCCATTATTTCTTACCACCTGGCTAATCAGCTTTCATCTCGTCCGCCCCGGCTCTGCGCCGCCGCTCACCATCGTTTTCTTTTTTCTTGGTCGCTCCGTCAAAAAGGGGAGGATATAAATACCCTTACCCTGGAGAAGGTTAATTAGCGTCATGATTTCCAATTATCTCTTCATCTCTGTGGGGGGGGGGGTAACTAGGCCGCAGCCAGGGGTGTGGAAGTGTTTTTATTGAGTATGACAAGGTGATCAGCTTCTGTGTGTGTGTGTGTGTGTGTGTGTGTGTGTGTGTGTGCGTGTGTGTGTATGTGTGTGTGTGAGGAGACTGGGTTGGATGTTGTACGATGTGATTTTGGATGTTGTTCTTAAATAGCATTTTGTGCAACTGCCCTGCATTGGCGGTGTACAGTGTTGGGTCATTTGTAAGGCATAATCTTCCAGTGCTGTAGCCAATGCAGGGCATTGGCTACACCTGTGGAGTTACTGTTTTGATTTACTGTGGGATGCTTTGGTAACTGCCTCAAGTACTATGGCTTTAATGTTCATCCTGAAACTTGTGGACCCTTGGGTAAACTGGCACTGGGTCAGTAAACAATGTATATCCCAGTGATCTGATGTTGGAACCATAACTCTTAAAGGGGCGGTATTATAGAAAATAGATTTTTTTAAGCTTAATATCATGTTATAATTGTATTTCCTCATTAAAAACATACCTGTAGTGTTGCCTTGAATGTTTCATGTATGCTTAAGAAATCAATGATTTTCCTGTGGCAACCATTCAGGAAAGCCTGAACACTTGCTCAAGCAAAGTGCCACATATTTACCCAAAGCTCCTCCAGACTAGCGGCAGCAGCAATTAGCAAACACCTAGTGGAATTGCATGACTTCTGAGCTGCTAAACGGCATCATGGAGAAGTATGGTTGGTAATGACATGATGACAGGAGTGTCGGAAAGGGTGAAGCTTCTTAAAGAGATAGAGGCCCAATTTCATGGTGGGCCTCTGTCAAATCAAATATCATTTAATTTTTCACTGAATGTAACAAACAGGACTTAAAAACATATGACAATAAAGCTGCAATATGTAACTTTTATTTTAAAAAATATATATTTTTATATATATAGTATTTTGTTAAAATGATAATTATGTTGTGACAGTACAATTAAAGACAAATGATCTGTGAAAAAAGAGCTCCTCTGCCTTCTCTCAATACTAACTACAGAAATACATCAGTCACAGCCAGGAGGAGGATCTTAGCGTTGCCAATCACTCTTATGCTCAACCCTCACTTTTGCTCTCTGCTAAGCTACCGCTGGTTCACCACAACATAGTTTGCCACCAAAGCTAAAGCCAGTTAAAAGGCCACTGATACAATTTTCCAGTAATGGTAAGTTGTTTCTTTGCCATTAGCACATTGCACATCGTACAGGACGTTGATTGACAACACTAAGCCCCTCCTCCTGGCTTTGACTGGTTGTTTTGGGTCAGGAACGCTGCTTTTCTTCAAATAGTAAGAGCAGCTCAGGGAGAAGGTGGACAAGATGGATTTTTTTCACAGATTATCTGTCTCATACCAAACTGTCGTCACATGTTGACAGTTTAAATATGGAAAAAAAAACATATTTTTTGTAAAAGTTATATACTGCAGCTTTAAAGTAAGCCTGGAAACGATCCAGACAGGCCAGGGTTAATCAGGCGTTCATGTTTGCTTGCTTTACTGTTCCAACCTGGGTCAGTTAAGGCCAACCACAGCAACAGTACTGTCCTTAAATATCCAGACTGAAGATTAGTGAGCTGAGCTCCTAGTTCAGGTGTTGCATAACACCATTTTCTGAATAAATTTACACCCTTGCATTGTGGTTAAGAAGGACTGTGTTGTTCTGTAAAGCAGTAGTTTTGTGACTAAAGCATCTCATCATGATTACGTCCATTCCAATCATCTCTTTACACTTTCACCGAATTCTCTTGTTCATATTAAATAAAAACAAACAATCAGCATGCCGAGGTGACGCACTCTACCTGCCTGCATGTAACAACAACAGCTGTGCTACTGAGGAGCTGGAGAAAATGTTTGATTTTATGTTTAGTGCCTTATAACTGGTCTCTATAAGCAAAATGGAGGAAGTGCATGCATATATTATGTTACTTGGAAAATATTGCGTACTGTGTAGGATTCACTCTCCTGACTAGGAGGTGATGTATTTATGTACTTCCTATGATTAAATATAGAAATGTTTTTATTTTGATTTGTGTTGATCTACTTTGGGAAAGATTAGCACCTGGTTAATCAGTTTATTAATTTCACTTTTAAATTTTGCTTTTTTTTTCTCCCCTCATCACTCTCTCATTGGAGGAGCCATGTCGTGATGACTTCCTGAAGGTGGAGTTTCAGAAAGAACAGGAGCTTCTTAAAGAGACAGAGGCCCAATTTCAAGGTGTTCAATTACAAAGTCAAAATTCTTTTATCATGTTTGATATACAGAGTATTTTTATAACAACTGAAGTTAAAATAGTTGCTTGATTGTGCTATAAAATGGCACTATGTCCCTGGAAAATACATAGTACTTTCCTCAAACTTTCCCTCCCACATTTATCATTATCCCTGGAAAAGGTGCATAAAAAGCATTGAAAATAAACCTAGATTTTATTTCAATAACATAATCTCATAGTGAAATATATAGAAACATCCGAACTAAAATAATCGGAAAATGTTCACTTATGGCACCAAGAACCGGCTGAACATCCAATATAATTTTTTGTTTGCTATAAAATGCATTATTTTTATCCTTTTAATCACAAAAACAGTCACAGTTTTTAAGGGTAATCAAATCACGTTCTTTACACAAACAAAAGAACCTAAGATTAGACATCATTTATTAGCTATTATTAGTTATATACAGTCCCACTTGACTAGAACATTTTTATGAACTATCAGTTCCAGCAAACGTTTCCTCCTTACTTTTTCTTTTTCTAGTCCCAATAGATTGGACATATTAACCTCAATTTGAGCCATAAGCATTCAATTAAAGTCCAAGCTCCACTTCTTAATTATTTAATTAACTTTCATCTGTAGGAGGACGCTCCTGGGAGAGCAGGGGTCATCGTGTTAATCCACAGGTTCTGTCAACAAGTGGTGCCGGCTGGTTTTTCAGTATCCGTATTAATCCGAAGTGAAACACGCTACACAACCGATAAGCCGACTTGTTTCGTTTAAACAAATAATAACGCAGGCAAGTAAACAAACACTGAGATTACTTGGTCAGCTTTTTTTCTCTTATGTTATGTTATCATTAATAATCTGAAAAATTAACCTTATTCTGTTCTTCCATCATTTACTCACTTCCTGGAGATATGACCAAATTAATATAAAGTTGACAATTTACTACTGTAGGTTTATCTTTCACAAACTAGTAGAAGTAGAAGTTAGTAGACGCGACTAAATGCAGCTAAAATGTTTCATGGTGTGTTACTAAGCTAAGCTTTTTGAGTTAATTATCAAAAAAAAAAAATTGCTTTGTTAGGAATGAGACAATCCTGACCCACCAGCCAGTAGCTGCTAAAGGCGCTAGCCACCAGCTTCAAGATGGCTAACACTTTTAGGTTACATCAGGATTAAGAAAGTCTCTTTTAGGTGCTTTAACTGGTAACATTTTGGTTACTAGATAGAAAAAAAAAATACCAGAATGCCAGATAAAATGAATTTGTTTTGTTAGGAATGAGACAATCCTGCCCGCTAACCACTAGCTGCTAATGTTGTTAAACTTAGCATTATCTTTGGAGCTTCCTGTTGAATTTTTAAAACAATCTAGACTATTCAATAATATTGTGTATTTTTCTGCCTTGGGAGGCGGATGTCTATTTACACCTCTGCTACAAAGAAAGACTTCTTTCTTTTTGTAATATTTCTAATTTATTAATTTATTAACCTCAACTTCAGCCATAGACATTCAATTAAAGTGCAGCTGATATTTCAAATTCCTTGTTTTTCTGTTAATCCGATTCTACACTCACACACAGCTGTAACCCAGCTTTATGATTAACCTTAATCCCACGAAACTAAAATGGTTATTAAAATCCATCTAATCCAAACATAAGCTAAGCAGGCAGCAGCTAATGCTCTGTGTGATGTAAATATATTTACTATTTGTTTGTTGGTTTCCACTAATTATATCTGAGAGGACAGGAGCAAGATATATTAATGCAATAGTGAAGCACCCTCCACATTTATTGACACACTCCCTAATAAAGATGTCTAAAAAGCCTTTACATAAAATTTGAATTAATATCAGTAGGAATACCAAAACTTAAGAGAAATACAAACTTTAATTTAATAGAGTAGGGAAGGTTCTTTAAAAAGTAGACGCTTTCAAAAGTCCAGTAAAATAAATGGAACGCAAATGTTTTTTTTTTAATCACTTCTTGTTTCCCTGGAGGACAAATATGACGTGACACAGAGACCCATTTATTTTAAGCTCTCTCGAAAATTGGGAAGACAAGATTGCCTAGCATTACTAATAACCTCAATTTGCTCATATTTGCAGTCATAGCAAGACTTCAGACATGGCTGGAGGAGGACAGAACTACACCTGTCTATAAAACACAGTGAGTAGGCTGATAGGGGATGTGAAAAGGCAAATCAAAAGCAGAGAGGTGCAAGTGAAACTACAGCAGTTAGCGCCATCAGCTAACCTAGTCATTGCCATCCGATGCAAATTTACTTGATTTTTATTCCCTTTCGATAGGATTTCTCCCACTGAGCTGAATTTCTCCAATTGAACTTCAACCGAACCAATCAGCAAGCAGAAAGAGAAATCGTGAACGATGACATTGATTTTTTTTACCTTGGTTTTAGAATTGTCTTCCTCTATAAGGTTGTAGTTTGGCAATATCAGCGGAGAAAGTGAACAAAGCCATTCTATCTGTGTTGGCTCAAATATTGGGTAATTAAAATCGGAGAAAGAGGAACATTTAAAACAATTAATCGCTGGCATAGTCCTACTCACAAGGTTGTTTACAGAGCATCCAGAAAGTATAAGCAGCAAGAACACCAATAAATAAACATGAAACTAATTTTGTAATACTACCTTTCTCATATGCAAATGAAAGACATATTAGAATGAAAGTATTCCTTTACTGTGAATAACAGACCTAATCTAAACCTCAATCCATGAGATGAGATAAGGAGCCATTAGTCAGTGAGCTTATCTTCTACTGGCTTTGGTTCCATAGCAGCCATGTCAACAGTCTGATTAATACAACCCTGGGGAGTACACACACTACCAACTGGCTGCTGGCCAGCACCGGCATACTTCTAGACATGCACACACCTATATTTGTTTGGCAGCACAGGTATGAAATGCTAATGCTAAGGGAGTTATTCTTCATTTTTCTATATGACTCACTTTTGAGTGCAGAGGTGGTCCAATTACACTCAACCTTCACAAGAAGTGTGTTTGTGTTATTTACCCTTTGTTCTAAGTTAGGGCACAGAGACACACAAAATGGACCACAGAGAAGGCGATCTTGTCAAAATAAGATTACCTGTTTCAGGTCTGAGTAAGTTAATCGACACTATGAGGTCCGAATAGCAGCTGTGTTGGCTGAAATTACAATCTGCCTCGTATCATCACATTTCAGCCCAGATTTCATCGCATTAAAAGCAATTTACACTCATGTGAAAAATGTTAGAGCACCCAAGTGAGAGTGAACACCATTAATGAGATCCAAAGAGGTCAAGTGAAAGACATTCAAAACAACTACAAACATGCCCAGATCCATCTATCCAAGCAACTTCACCATGAAACCAGATTGCAAAATGGTAAAGGAAGTCATTAGCTCTCTAAACTGTCATTACAGAACCCACAGCGGTCTCTGGAAAGCCTCTACGATCAGACACACACTGCACAGGTTGATCTTCAATAGAGCTTCTATCACGTGACAGGAAACTGACTGCAGATGCAAGAAACCCTTCAGACATAAACCCAGCTCAGAGCGATTAGCAAGAGAGACATTCATCAGACCGACATCATGTATGGTCAAGATATGTCTTTACCCGTATTTGGTTGAAACCTTTGACCTAAGACTGCTTTAGTAGACAAAAAACTTCTAAATATGACCCAAAAATAATGTCTTTAGCACATTTTGTAATCAGCATGATCTGACTAAACTTTGCAAATGGATGAATGTGACGCAAAAAAATAAAAAAACATCTGGGTTCAGGCTTCAAGAACCGATGTGGCAGAAAGACTGTTGCTCTAATCACAGGACAGGATTGGTTGGTGAGGTTCTATAAAGTTCTCATTGGCAACAGTTTCCAACAAGACCTGGAAAGCACAGGACCATACCATGCATGGTGTTGCACATCATGGATGGTGCGGTCCGCTGGTCCCTAATCCAGGAGTTAATCCATTACTATTGTAACTAGAGGGAGGCTGAACTAATGTCAATGTAATTACCCAATGTTGAGTCATCCAACTGTTTTGGAAAACACATTCTGTAGGAATAAATTTAGGTTACGTCAAATAGAACACAGTTTGGTTGCCAACCTAGAAACAGTTTCAGATGCAAGACAGGAGTGTCAACACAGCAATAACACAGGAAGGGACAGAAGCGCAAGAATCTTTCCAAGAGAAACTCAAAAGCCAAAACCAGACATTAGCAGGACACCGACCTCTCTGTCTCTCTCCACTTCCAGACCCGCCTCCAGGAGGTTGGCCTCAAACTCTTGTCTGATCAGGTGCATCTCGTGGTCGGCGGCCTCCATCGGCTCGCTGCCCCTTGCCATTCCGAGCTCCATGAACACCTCCCCAACGCTCGCTGCCTCCTCCCTGCGGAGGCCGGCTCCTTGTCTGGCCGCTGCATCGGAGGAGCCCGACGTTGGAGGGAAGTTGCCGTTTGAGACGATGGACAGCTGATCCTGCGAAACCGAGGCGGTGCCGGTGCATCGCAGGGAGCCGTGCCGCCGGTGATGAAAAACCAGAACGTAGTCCACTTTCCGCAGGCCATCGCAGAAGTACAGATCTTCGCTGCTGGCTTGAGGGCTTGAAGGTGCATCTACAACCTGTGAAAAGATGCATCAGGGCCTCAGTAAAGCCAGTCCCAAACTACCATTCCATCAGGATGCAGTCGTAATGAGGCGCACAAGTCAAACACAAATTGTTCAAAAATAGAAAAACCAAACCTTTAGGCTTCAGGGGAGTTATGTAATAGCTGAACAAACTTAAACATTTGATGCTGTGTCAGCACAGGCAGACACAAGTGGCTTTTGGCAGATCCTCAAAAACAATGAAGTGAGAACCTTCAGCAGCAGAGTGGGCAGTTAGCTCACCTTTGCCTGTTTTAGTCTTTATTTAGACAGGGGGAAGTATAGAGAGAGACTAAACGTGGAAGCAGCAAGAGGTAAAGATGTACAGACACCAGCCTGATTTAAGGATTTTGACTTAGTCACAGGATTGTAGAGGAATACATCACTGGTTTGCTGGACTGTGGAATGATTAATAAAGGAAAATTTAAAAACCCTATTGATTGAAATTATTATTTTTGTTCCAAATGGGTTACATAGATATGGACACTGAATTTAATACATTCTTGAAAGTGCAGATGTATTTTTTCAGTTTGCCTACTGGGTCTCCAGGGATGAGGTTAGGTTACCTGAGCTTCCTGTTTTTATTTGACAAAAAAAAAAAAAAAAGAAATGAAATGAAATTGATGATTTTGTTTCTTTTTAGGTGTGGAGTTCTGAAAAAATGTTGTGAGCAACCAAAATTGTACCTACACTGATGTTAGCTTTTTGTGTGTGTGTGTGTGTGTGTGTGTGTGTGTGTGTTAAAATCTACACACTTTCTACACACTTTTACACACATAAAAAGTATGTGTAAATGTTAGCTAGAGCTAACAGCTAACTGTCTAAGCGAGATTTGTGCGAGATTAAAATAAAGCTCCAATTTCCAGAATGTTAGAAGAGTGTATCCTAACAATATTTTGCAATATTTTGTAAATCTTTAAACCAACGTAACATTTACAATCTCATACATTTTTGAAGCAATGGCTCATGGGAGTTTGGAACTGTCCATAACAGCTACATGTGCTGCAATGCTAATGCTAGCTTGTACAGAAATAAAAGCACGAAAAGCAGAAATTTGGCTTAAGTTGAATTTCTTTATTTGTTTTCACTACTCTCACATACAATGAGATTAAAAAAGTTAACTTAATTTAACTGTTAGAGTGCTACAGATAGCAACATTATTGCTATATCCAATAAAATACAGCATTCCTATTTTATTGAACTTCAGCTCTGAGTTCCTATAACTGATGTTTGGCTTTACATCCAAATAATGTCAACAGATACTCATGAAAATAAATCATTTGAACAATAAAAAAGAAAGTTAAAAAACACACAATTACCAATTTTGGACACTTTCCCGTAACGTAAAATTTGTAACCACTTCAGAAAAATTTAGTGACTTATTAAGTCTTAATTTTTTATTCATTCATTTGAAATTATTAAAGAGACATTGCAAATATCCCATCGTACCGTGTTGTCTGATCAAAAAGGAAAAAAGTTGATGTAAAATCTTGTGAGGAGGAATTGATGTTTTACTAAATTTTAAACACAAATAAATGTGAGAAGCTGTGAAACAGTGTGTGAGCATCCGATGGATTATAAACTCCTAATTCAAACTTGTTCATGTAAACAGTTGAGGTAGCTGATAGAAAGAAAATGTAAGCGAGTTTATTTGTTATAAAAAAGTTCAGTAGAACAATTTAAAAGAAGGTAAATTCTTAATATTCTAATGACCAAGTAACTGGAAATATGATTTTATGCCGAGCTCTTTGAGCTATAAGTTAAAGAAACTAGATTTACAGTAAAATGTAAGAATTAAAGATGGTCCCTGCACATTTTTGATCTGGATAAAAATAAATGTCACCCACATACAGTTGGATCTAAAGTTGGGCACTCCACTCGGCAGCCAAGAAGTTCAGATTTCAAATTTAAATGCAATGCATTTAAAAAAAAAAAAAATATATATATATATATATATATATATATATATATATATATATATATATATATATGTATGTATGTATGTTAATGAGCTCTGACCACTGAGCCGGAAACTGCCACTTCTGCAGGATGCATGCTGCCACCATAATTGAGCTCCTGAAACGTTCCCTGAGGTCTTATGTTTGTTTGATGCTTCTGTTCCCTTTTTTTGGAAATATGTAAAGCAGACTTCTGAGAAGAGTCCCGCTAGGACTGAGCCATTACCAAGAAAGTTTATGAGGCACAGATGTTTGTCTTAGCCAAAGCTTAAGGAGCTCTCAGGGGGATTTGGAGATGGGTCCCCCGGGGGCTCCCCAAAGGTCCCCATAATGATCCTCAGCAGAACTTTGTTTTATTACGTCGTAAATGGTCTATAGTAACCATGGGATTGTTGGTTAGTATTTTCATGAATATAAAACAGGAACAAAGGAAAGCGAGGAAAGTAAAAAGCATCCCCATCCATATTAGCGCTGAGCATGAAACTGACATCATTCTTGCATCAGATTTTGGTGATACGGGTTTAATAAAAGTTATTTTATTTATTTTTAGCTTTAACCTCTCGTCTGCCATGTAGCATAAATAATTTGGGAAAGTTTGGAACCTTTTGGAAGACTTTGACCAAACACAAGAATGTGTATAGTCTAGAAAATACAGAGAAAGATACAATTTTAACAAAAAAAATTAAATCAACTCCAGAGCCACAAGTGGCTCCTTGGCTCTCTTAAAAGTAAACGATGAAATTTTATCCCTTTTTTTGTTTTATTATTTTGTTTTGTAAAACAAACAAACAAACAAACAAAAACAAAAAAAAACACTGCCCCCCCCCCTCCATACTGGCCCCCTCGTGAATTCGGTCTAGAACCACCTCTGGTTCTGCTTGCGAATATAAATGCAACAGCAATTGGAGCAACATAATAAATAATAAAAATATCGTCACCTACGTAAAATAGTAGCCTAAGACTTATATTGCCAGAAGTGATTAAAAAAAATCTCCACCTTTCTTAACAAAAGACGTTTTAGAGAAAAAAATCACTTTCGACAAAAAAAATGACGAGGTGACAATACATAAACATAAATAAATACATCTAAGAAATATCTACGTAAAGACGTTCGAGATTGAAAATTTGCATTATCAGCAGAAATTTCTATTTCTACAGATTTTTTTTATTTTTTGTCTTTGACAGGAACCCAAAAATCCTGGATCAGAGCATGTTTTTATCCTTACTCTTAGTTCCAGTCAATGTTCCTATTTAATTTACACCCACGTTAATAAATACATTAATGGAGTTTTTGCTAGTTATTTAGGATTTACGAGGCTAATTAGTATTTGTTTGGAGGCGGAGGGGACCGATTCACAGCGCTAAAACCACAACCACGAACTACAATGTGAAAAAGACTGTTTAAAGGGAAACTAACATAAGTCTATCAGAAGGTGACCAGAAGTGAAAACAGATAGATTAAAAGTACAGCTGCGGGTGTTTTTTTGTTTTTTAACTCCAATAAAAGCAGCTCAAACAGGAAGCGGAGGAGTGGGTCGGTGGATGGGGGAGACCCCCGCTACTTACCGGGATCTTGTCCTCGCTCGGGGAGACCTGCATGCTGTTGCGCTTCTTCAAATGCACACAGAGTGGGAGAAAGAAGAGAAGAAGAAGAGGAACAAGAAGAAGAAGAAGCAGACCGGGATTGAAAGTTGCCGGGTTTTGCAGTAAAACGCAGCAGAATTCATCTCCCCCGCCGGTTTCCCCATCGCCCCCCGCCCCGTTAAACACCGGAGCTCGGCCCGGTTTGTCCCCCGTCCTGCAGCAGGAGCCCCGGCCCCTGCGCTCCGGCTCTCATCGCTTTGGGCTTTAAGAGGGATGCGTCAGGTGCTGTGAGCCTGATCTCATGCTGCTCCGCACTCTTCTACTCAACTGGGTGATGTGGAGGCTGCCTTGAGCACCGACGGCGCTCACACACTGCAAAAAAAAAAAAAAAAAAAAAAGCACCAACTCATCTCAAACTGCCGAGTCGCTTTAGCGTTGGTGAAAAAAATTAATCCAAACGCAATTTGATTTTTTTGTTTTTTACAATGAAAAAAACACAACTAGGAGGAGAAACTTTCATATAACTAACACTTTCTCCTGCCTGGTTTAAATAAAAAAAAGAGGTGGATTGTTTTTTGCAGTGTGTAGACATGCCTCCTTTCGCCGCTCTGCGATGTAATTGGCTGATCCTCCTGTTTTCCCAGTAAAACTCACTAAAGAGGAAAAATGTCAACACTTTAAATGCTTTTAAACTATGCAAATCCCCAATTATAGTCATTCCAATCATTCATTAAATGAAACAGTGATTCGCAGAAGTATTCAATGCTTTTGAAGCAAGTTTATGGATGTTTTAACTGCGACTTTTGTTCTTCTCTCATCTGTAGCAGATAGGTCTGCCATAGCGCTAATACTAGCTTGAATAACAGTGTTAGTGTTTTTTTTATTATTATTATTATTTCAGGGTTTCACTAAAATATCGAACTGAAATACAAAAATACAAGACTATGTTGGAGAACTAGTCACTGAGGATTTACCTGCCATTTTTCCTCTTTTCTAATCTTCTGCAGCAGCTGGCTGTGTTACAGCGCTAATGGCAAAAACTGAGCTGAAATTCATTTTCGGGTGCATTGTTCTAATGTCAGCACTTCAATACTAGAATAATTCCATCATAAAACAAAATATACATAACTATCTTGTAAAAACCAGCTTTTCCAGCAAGGAGTCAGGGAGGTTTAAACTTTAACTGCTATTTTTCCTCTTTTTTAATCTTCTGTAGCAGCTGCCTGTGTTGTAGTTTTTGTTGTTTCTTGTATAGAAACAACAAAAACAAGCAGAAATTCAGGTTCAGTAGTGTTATTGTTTTTAATTTCAGGGTATTTCTAGAAGATCAATACAAAAAAAAAAACTAGTTAGAAACTAGAGTTCATTGAGGTTAAAACTGCTTCAACTCACTTCCTGTAGAAGCTTGCAACATTTCAGTGTCGATGCTGGGATATGAAAAAGCAAAAAAATAAAAATAAAAAATAGGAAATTATTCTTGTTTTTATCTTGTCGTACTTAAATATTTCAGATTACCAAACAATTATTATTTTTTAATCAGGCACAGATAATTTATATAAGAGGAATTTTCAAATAATGATTTAATTCATGAAGTAATATAACCGCCCACACTAATGAATATTCAAAACAGAAATAACCACTTCCCTGTGTTCTGCAGATTTAATTTGTACTGCAGAAACAAAACAGCCTCATTAATATAAATTAATTTCCAACATTCTAAACAAACTCGTCACATTACCTAATATCAGCCTTCACTGTGAGCTCGCTTAAATCTCGCATCAACTTCATTCTGTTTCATATAAGACCTGCTTTATTTTCAAGTAGACTTTTTCAGATAGGTCCAGAGCATAAGCACCAAAAAAGCATGCCTCCATCATTATCACAGTGATATCTCCAGTGTTTCTAATGAGACATCTCTCGCCATCTCATTAAATGTTGCAATGAAATGAAAGCCATTGCAAACACAGGAAATATTTCATCATTAGCTCAGTTTAAGAGGGCTCTCATATTTTTGCATGACCTACCAAACAGTAGCTGCGTTTTCCATTACATATGTGCACAAAACTTTGTCAGTAGTCCACTAAAATCGAAAAAAGATCATTTTTTGCAATTGCAGTGTTTCCATTAAATAAGACACGCAATTAAAATCACACATCAATAAATTTGTTTGGCGTCCCGGGGGCAAAACGCCATGAAGTCGTTGACCCCGTAGGTGTGGGAGAGGGATGATGATCACGTGACTCATGATGCGAAAAATGTTTCAATAACAGTTTTGTGAAATAAACCAATTTTGATGCGACCAAAAAAGAAAGAAGAAAAAAAACACCTCATCCAAGCAGCAAAACTTTTTATTGAAAAGCAAGTTTGTTTGTTTTTGTCAATTAGCATATTGCATTAAGTGAATTTATTTTCAAAATGTCAAATTGTGCAACTATACGGTGAAAGTATAAACTCAGCTGGTGTGAACAGTAACAGTTTCAGCTCCAGGCTGCCGTTACCTGTAGTAAACTCTGAGCCTCCTCAGCCTCGGCCTCCTCCTGGTGGCTCTGAGGCTCCAGGACGCTGCAGGGCATGGGCCTCAGCCCGGCGCCGGGGAAGTCCCGGGTCAGGAGGCCTGGGGCGTCGCTGTGGATGGACGAGGACTCGCTGAGCGCAGTGGACACCCGGCTGAACCCAGCACCGTTGGACCACGGCTCTGCAAGACATTTTATTCAGAAAGTGAGCAGTCGTACATAACTGTAAGGTTCTGGTGAGAATCTGGGACATGATGCAGGTAGCAAATATATACAATATAAACTTAAATATGGTGATATTTACATTATTAAATCAGTTAAATTTAAAGAAAGAAAGAAAGAAAGAAACAAACAAACAAAGAAAGAAAGAAGGAAAATATTTTATTTTAACTCATTTATTTTTCAATAACAATACATTTTGAAATATTTCAGAGGGTGAGTTTTTCACATCCAAGTAGACTGCAAACCACTCAACTGGTGACAGAAATAAACATAAAAATCTACCGAATGATTAAGAAAAACGCATAAATATCAAACTAAGACTTTAAGTGACTTAAGTGTGCAAACATGTAGCCCTAAAAGGGCAAACCATAGCATCTGTGATCAGCAGATGAAGCGGAGCTTTGCTGCAGAGACGTGGGGGCAGCCCTCGTGTTCCCCCGGCTTCATTTCCAGCTGATGCTAAGTGTTCCTCGGTGCTACAGATATGCTAAGTGGCTGGATGAAAGCTTCGCTTCCCACTGAGCAAATTGTTACGTGCGTCAGTCAGTGACAAAGCCAGTCTAAAAGCACAATGAAAAGGAAAAGCCCACTTCTCCGTTTTTCCTTGAATAACTAGAAGAAGAAAAAAACCATGAGATCCACGCCGTCTCGGAGAAGTATTTCCACCCTTTGGACTTATAAAGCAGGAAATAGTTCCCCTGCGTTTTCATTACAAATGTGCGCAAAACTTTTTCGATATTCCGCTAATTTCAGAAAAAAATACAATTTCGCAATTATGGTGTTTCAATTAAATAAGCAACGTAATTAAATTAAAATTACATGTGAATAAGTTTGTTCACGCAATAAGTCATTTTAAAAACATGCAGCGCCATCATTCTCCTAATACTTCCTGACGTCTTCTTCTTCGTGGTTTGAGCCAGTGGCAAGTTGCCACCGGCAACATCCGGTTGTTGGTCACGTGACTAGTGTGACGTGGAAAAAAGTGTTTCCGTTGCAGTTTTGTAAAATAAATCAATTTCGATACGGCCGAAAAACCACCTCATCCAATTCTTACTATTGAAAAAAACTATATTTTTTTTAAATTAGCGTGTTTCTATTAAGCAAATTTATTTTCTAAATTTCAAATTTCACAATTATATGGGCGTTTACAATTAGCCACAAACCGTGTAGGAACACGTGTAGAGCAGATCAAAACTCAGAAAAGTATAAGTGGAGGATAAACTGAGGGTAAATTAACTCTGCACATCCACATGATGAAACACAGTGAATACATACTTGAAAGTTATCAGTTCTGATGTTGTGAAATGTGGAATTGTTCAATGCTTCCACGAACTTCCTGGTTGAGGTTTTACTGTATGTACAGTAGAGGCAAACATCAGTAGAAGACTTGTTGCTGAGTGTTTAGAGACGCCTCGTCTCCTCCTGCTGCTTCCCTGAAGGAATCGAAGCAACAAAACAGATATTCCTCCATCTTTGTCTGATTGCCATGCTGTCAGAAACAGATTGTTAGTTTTCCTCTCTCTTTGTGTAATAAGGTTACTGCATTTGTGCGTGTGTGCGCATATGTGTGTGTGTGGTTATTTTAGGGATACAGACAGCTGTAGCCATAGTAACGCACCAGGCCACAAGCGGTGCTCTCATTTCAGCACCATGGACAGCTCCCTTCATGTGTTCTGTTTTTTTTTTCCGTCTTTTTAAAAAATTATTCAAATCCATTTGCCGCTCGCTTACGACAACGAAGCCGACCGTGAGGTCAAGGGTCATACTTGTGTTTCTAAAACATTCAAAGGCAACAGACTGACATCAGCGCAGTCACTCGGTTACTGGGAGGTCGCCAGGTTGCATCTGATGGGAAGGGAGGTGGGGGGGGTCTGGATGATTGAGGTAATCCCAAAAGCATAAGTATAAAACAGGACATCAGTAAAACTGGAGTTCCTATTGAGACCAGTTTCCTTTAAAGATGCAGTAATATGTGAATTTACTTTTGGTTTAGCGGTATATAACGTTGTACTGTTATTCCCTCATCAAAAACATACCTGGTATGTTGTTTTGATTCTTTCATGCATGTTTGAGAAATCCTTTAATCTCCATGGCAACCATTCAGCTGTGCAAAACGCATGAGTTGACCTAGGTCTGCCTTTGAAATGCTTTCAAAATACCAAACTTCTGCCTCAGTGAACAGTCCTCCCCGGTGTCTCCTCCACTCTGCTCCTTCAGACTAGCCAGCAGTAATTAGCAAACACATGGTGGAGCTGTGCATCAACTGAGCTCATTATAGGAGCTACTTCTCAGTGAAACGCTGGTAAAAATGTTGTTAAAGGGTTAATAGAGGAGCCATGTTGTGATGAAATCTTGAAGGCAAAGTTTCATAAAGAGGAGGAGCTTCTTAAAGAGACAGAGGACCAATTTCAAGACGCTATATTATGATGTCAAGTTTCTTTAAAGTCATACTTTATATATCACCACCTTCCTAAAATAAGTAAAAGAAATTTGCCAAAAGTGATGTTTAAATTTTTTTCTTACAAAATCATCCTTTGACAATGAAGACATTGTGATTTTTTTTCTGTAAAAATCGATTATGGGGAAAAAAACAAACAAAAAGGATTTAGGCCTTTAATTTATTAAGGTGATGATATATTGCATTTGTATAACAACTGAAGTTAACAGTTACTTGATTGTGCTATAAAAAGGCTCTATATATACACCTGGAAAGCAAAATTAGAAAAAGATAATAACATTAGGTTCTGGAATTGAAAAGGTAACAGATTTCTCTTAAGTGTGCCTCATTTAGCTTTCCATCCGACTCTAAAAAAAAAAAAAACTCTCTCTATTTCACACTTGATTGTAATGGCGGAGACAAAGGCCATCTTCCAGGGAGCAGATAATGTGCAGCGGCAGCAGCGTGGCACAAAGCCTCCATGCTGACGCTTTTATCACATGCTGTCTCACTGATTGTATGGAAACTTCAGCCAGAGGTCTGTTTGTCTTTGGTTTTCATGTTATTAACTGCTGAGCAGAGAGAACACTAATGCGCTACAGCTGCACGCATCTTCATGTGGACCGCAGGTTTCGAAGCAGAGGCTGTTATGAGTGTTTGCTTGAACATAGCTGTGAATTAGATGCTGCATGTGTTCATTTTTGTCTGAAATTAAGATTATTTCCCCCCGTTTTAAGTCAGTTTGGATGATGACATTTTTTCAACTTTTTACAAATTCAGAGGTGAATTTTCTCTGTCTTCAAATTGTACAAATGAGGTCAAAGGTTTAGAATATTAACAGATGTCTTAAAATAAATTGCTAGAATTGTGGTCTGAATGAGTCAGATTTCAAGGCCAACTTGCTTGCACGCCCTTTCGGTTCGACTCACATGGAAATAATGTTGGAAATATGATGGTTTTGTTTATTTCATAAATTTTCTTGAATCATTTTTTTTTTTTTTTGGGTTAGAGTCATTTTGGTTTTTGGGGAGTCGCTCGTATATGAGCTACTTCTCAGTGCAGCACAGGTAAAAACGTTGCTAAAGGGTTAATAGAGGAGCCATGTTGTGATGACTTCCTGAGGGCAAAGTTTCAGAAAGAGCAAGAGCTTCTTAAAGTGACAGAGGCCCAAAACACGAAGTCAATTTTTTAAAGTCATATTTGATATACAATTTTTATAACAACTAAAGGTAACAGTTAGTTGATTCTGCTATAAAATGGCACTATGTGCCTGCAAAACACATATTATTGCCCATTAAAAAAAAATCTAATGAGCTATATGTTCTATTTAACCAATTAAAATAAATATTTCAGAAATCTCAGGTTGCTCGTTTCGTTTCCAGTTGAATGTGAATCACTAGGCTCCCAGAGTGAACTGATTTATTCTCAAATGGACCAACAAGGCATGCTGGTACGTCAAAGTCTGAATGAAACTAAACAGCTGTGATGCCCACCCCAACCCCTCAGAGGGTTTGCTGACACCTAGCAGTATCCATCTATTGTTGGGTGGAGGCACAGGAAGGGACAGACAGGTCAGGCCACACAAAGGAGAGAGAAGAATGTTTCCTATTGGTTACTCACCTGCACAGGTGGATGATGGCGACCGGCGGAGAGCCATGTCACCTCGGCTCCGACTGACTTCCTGTTCCCTGTGAGAGTCCGGTCAGTCCGGTCAGTCGGCCATGCTGCCTGGCTCCAAGGAACAACAACAATAACAATCCTCAGCTCAGAGGAAGCTTAGCTCTTCCAGGATAAGAGTCTTTCCTAAACGGCCGGTGGGATCGCACAATCTCTGCATCTCTCTGCTTATTGTGCACACTTACTTAAAGTCACTGCACCGTGGACTCATGGGTAGGAGAGCGGGGCGGCTGATTGGGTGCTCGGCTGAGGAATTACAGGAGCCAAGCAGAGATTATTGGGCCTTCTAACGTTCATTAATTATTGGACCTTCTGTTTAGGCTTAGCCGCAAACCTGCGAGGTCTTAAAGGTCGGCTTTATGGAGCTTAAGACAAGGAAAGAGTCATCACGGCACAGATTACAACTGAGGAGTATTTCTCCCAAAAATAGGAGATTAGGTGGAGCAATTTTGTAAATATGAGGTCAAAGTGTCAAGGTTTTGAAAGAGATGACAAGAAACTAGCAATTTAGCTCCTTTACATTTGAAAATCTTCAGCTAACTGATTCCAGTATTACTTAAGAGAATATCAGGAGGAAAATGTAATATCTAAACCAAACTAATAACAAAAAAAGTATTTTATTGGACATTTCTGAAGGTGTGGTGGTGGCAGCATCATGGTATGGACTCAAAGTTGATGAGATGTAAGGTGGATGTAAGCTTCCTCTAGGACAAAACGTTATGCACAAACTGAGAACAATAATCTCATTCTAAAGGCAGTAAAAGGTCAAAAATCAAATCCAAATTTGAAAATAAAATGTCATTAATTTCAATATTTTGAAAATATAAAATGAGTTTTGCGATAGTTACATACAGACCAATGTTTGTGTATGGATGTGTGTATGTGTTTAAAACTGCTAAATCTCTTTCCTTCAACCGCTAGCTGTACTGCAGTGCTAATGCTAGCTCACACTTAGACAAGATATGATTTCAAGTATGTTTTTATATATTCTCTCCACTTATGACATTTAATATTCTTTGCTATTCTGTAATTTCAGAAATAATATTACTTATTTATATTAAGTATTATATAAGAATAGAATTCCCAGTAACACTAATAGCTAAGACACTTTTGTGTGTGAAAATGGCTGCCAAAAAGCTAAAAATCAATAAATCATAAACAATATCATGAACAAGCTAGTGTTTAAAACACTAGCTTACTGCAATTGCCAGCTGTGCTACAGAACAACTGCAGGTTTATAATATGCAGGGAAATTCAATTTCAACATTTTTGGCTTGTTGATGTACAACACGGTAAACATGCAGGAGCCTTATAACACCAAAATGATTCTTACACAACTTAATCTTCATCTCTCACTTGGAATTGGTGTTAAATAGAGTCTGCATGTTGAACTCTATCTGGAATATCATTAACTTCCACTAGGGGGCACATTAGATTATGCCAGAGCACGATATTTCTCTGGTTAAGGCTCCAGGAAGAGGGATCGGTCCAGTTTGGGATATGGGAATAACCAATAGAGTCTTTCCTCGTTGATTGTGAAAGCATTCATTCAGAAAGATCACACAAAGAGAATACAGGGCATTGGCCTTGGCAAAAAATATCCTCTCCTGTTAGTAATCCCTCAGGCTGAGGAGTTACAACAGCAGTTAGTCTCGTGCCAATCCAAGATCCACAAATAGCTCCGCCTACTCTGCAACTTCTCAGGATAAACACAAAGTAGGGTTTAAATAGTCAGAGTCATGGCAGGTTGGTGGATTTGCATGTCCAGAATTATATTTCATATCTAGTTAGTCGATCTAGCTGGAGCTTCTTTGTGTTATATTTCACTGGATGATTTTTCCACTTTCCAGTTTTAAATCAATCATGGAATTCGCAGGCCCTCATTTTAAATATACCAATAGTAATGTTAGCTATTTAAATCAGACGTTAACTCCGCCCAAACCTCTACAACTGTCACTTAAATGGTCCGACAACACAGTGTACATTTCCACCTCTAATGAGGTAATTAATGAAATAAATTCAACACAGTCTTATGTGTTTGTGCACTCTATTTCCCACCAATCTAATTGCTTGGCAACCCTCCTGGGTGACTAATTGTCCTACCCAATGGTAACTGATGCTAAATACAGATAGAGTGTGAGAGCCAGCGTCAGGTTACACACACACACACACACACACACACACACACACACACACACACAAACACATCCACAAGCCTTCGCTTCCTGTCAGTAAAGATATCTAATGTGGCACACACACACCTTCATGCTTTGTCTCCGGTTACTGTGGGTACAGTCGTGTTGAGGGTGTTAAATATTAAATGGTTGTAATGAAAACGGCTAGGTGTTGTAATCGAGGAAACTGCTAAGAGGTCAAGTTCAGACTGAAGGCTGCCCACTGGTCATGTTGTCCATTTTGTTCTGTACGCTGGCTTTTTGTGGCTGCTGCTTCTCAAGTTCTTCACAGGCAGGAGACACCTCAAAACGTTATCAGACTAAAACCACAAGACAAAATTGGATTTCATTGGAATTTTGTGTAATATAGACCAATGTAAAGAAGTACATAGTGAAAGACATAAGATTGAACAAATGATCTTGTTTTAGTCATAATTTAATATGGCGAGCTAGCCAGGAGTCACTGTAGCAAAGCAATCTCTAATCATGACACTTCTTCCTCTGTGCTTCATTGTTTGTATATGTTGTCTTGGTTCATGCTAAAACTGTCCTGGTGTTCAGATAACTTGATTTCAAACTCATCTGTCCAAGAAACATTATTCAAATTGTTTGTAGAAAAACCTGGAAACTTGACTTTTGAAACTCAGAAATTTCTGACATTTCTATTCTGTTCAACATCAGCAGTAGTCAACTTCTCTTAACATTTTTTAGAGTGAACCTATATAGAAAGAATGGATATTGTTTTGAATGACTGCTTTCTGTACAGTGAAATGTGTGATTTGAAATGTCTTTATACTATTCTGAATCTTTTTTTTTTTTTTTGTAAATCCTTAAAATCAAAGATGTACTTTGTTTTCCCCCCTTTTCACTGTAAACCTAACCCTGATTGCTGAGAAAAAGAGCATTAAATCTGTATTTATGCTATTGGGCCACTTAAGACACCCACCATAAACAGAGTGAATCCCACCCACACGCACATATAACAGCCTTTCCATCCACATTGCTATGTTCCACAAACCACATACATTCAGGCACCTTGCTGCCTCTGAAGGACTATAACCCCTGGCCTGGATTCACTAATTACGCCCTCTAACCTCAGAGTAACCCTTCAGAAAAGTGAGGTCAGGACAAATAGTCTCTGCTTGGAGATGTAAAGCAGCTGGAAAATCCCACCCACACACACTAACGCAGGGCCGAGTGATTTCCCTCGTTGTCTGATCTGGTTCAAGTCTTCCTGAAGGGGAACAAAATGGAAAAGAGAAA
Source organism: Poecilia latipinna (assembly GCF_001443285.1). Lineage (NCBI taxonomy): Eukaryota > Metazoa > Chordata > Actinopteri > Cyprinodontiformes > Poeciliidae > Poecilia > Poecilia latipinna. The sequence goes on along the minus strand of NW_015112802.1, from coordinate 337,528 downwards.
TGGAGTGAATCGATCGTGGATGCTCCAGTTCCCTCCAGTTTCTTCCAGTTGCCTCCCACACCAACCTCACAGGCCTGTGACAGCGCAGGGAGTTCTCCTGTGGAAAGCTACGGCGCATGTCTGCTGGGGGAGAAGAGAAAATACAAGAGGATTTCTGAAAATCTACTGGAAGTCACGTTAAGGCCATATTATAGATGCATTTATTTAATTATTTTTATAAAGCTTCTGAGGTAAAATCATAACAGATCCTGAGCGAACCATCAGGTCATTTGGAGAAAAGGCACTTAAAGCTGTCTAATCCACTTATTCCCTCACTGCATGCTGCCGGATTGATAGAAAACATCTATTGTTCACAGAGCGGGGCACTCACACACACACCCACTCTCTGCTGAGAACTCAGAGGAGGGAAACACAAGCAGCAAAATCTGGAGAAACACAAAGAAAAGTAAGAAAGAAAAGAGTAGATTTACATGGAGTCAGGCTGTTGGTGAGTGGAGGTGAGCTGGTTGCAGTGCTCCATCTGGTGGACAAAGCTCATAATGACACTCTGAGATGCACTCTTGATTCTTCGTCTTTATTTACTAAACATGTTCAAGCTTTTTCCAAGAAGCAACCCGACTCTTTCCAGTGTGTTTTAAAGGAAACTCGAACACAAATACTGGTTTTAAAGAGGCAGTGTTATGTAAAAGCAACTTTTAAGATTTACATGATGTCATAATGCTATTCCATCATCAAAACATACAGGGAGTATGGCTTTGACTCTTTCATGCATGTTTGAGAAACCCTTTAGTGTCCATTGGCAACCATTTGGGGTGCCTAAACGCTTGGTCTCATCAAGTGCTGCCTTTTCCGCTAAGCTCTTCATGATTCCCCCTTTCAGCTCCTTCAGACTAGCCAGCAGCAATTAGCAAACATCTGGTGGAACTGTGCATCTGTTGAGTTCATTATACAAGCTACTTCTCAGTGAAACACTCAGAACGGATGTAAACGACTTAAAGGAGAAACATTGTGATGACTTCCTGAAGGCGGAGTTTCAGAGACAGCAGGAGCTTCTTAAAGGGACAGAGGCCCGACATCAAGGCATTAAAATTACAAAGTCAAATTTCTTTTAAGTTTGGTTTGATGTATACAACTGAAAGCGACATAAGCTGCATTTTCATTCAACATATATCATATCACTTGATCGAGTTTTGGCACTAGTATGCGGTCCGTTTTTTTGGCCGTGTTGAAATTGGTTTATTTCACAAAACTGCAACGGAAACACTTTTTCCCCCTCATTACACGAGTCACATGATCAACAACTGGATGATGAAACTGGTGCAAACAACAAGGAAAAATACAACAGGAAGTAGCTGGAGGATAGCTGGGTGATGTGTTTTAATGACTTGAACAAATTTATTCACTTGGGATTTTGATTGTGTTTCTTATTTAATGGTAGCACTGCAATTGCGAAATTGTGGTATTTTGAGCACATTTGCAATGGAAACACAGCTACCGTTACTTGATTGTGCTATAAAATGGCACTATGTGCCTTTTAAAATACATAACACCGCCCCTTTAAAACAGATCTTTACCCCGTACCTCAGCTCTTAAAGAAGCTCATGCTTCTGAGAGTTGAGAGCCAAAAAATGTTTGCATTTTGGAGAGATGGGGATTGGTTCTCATTAAAAAAACAAAAAAACAAAAAAAAACAAATACAATACAATAAAATTTACAATTTTACTCATTTCAAAACTGCACCGATTATTGATCTCATGTTGAAACTGGTTTAAAAAAGCTCTAGGAATGTCTGTTTATGCGCATATGGTCTCGACTTGGTTTTTAAAGTGCGATATAAACGGTCTCTCTCTTGCTTTTTGCTTTAATTACAATAAAAATTAGTATCTACCTTGTTAATTCAATGAAAAAAAATATATATATAAAATGGGAAAAGTTCTGAAACAATAAAGAAGTGTAGCTGTGGCCGTCTGAGCAGGAGGTGGCGTCTATGTGGAGCGTTTCTCCACGCCCTGCTTGATCCCCAACACCAGGTGGACGAACCAGTTGATCTGAACCATCCAGCCTTTCTCCCGGCAGATCTCGATCTGGTCCAGCAGGTGGCGCTGCGCTTCGTCCTCGCTGCGGCCGACCGTCAGCGCCTCGCGGATGTACTCGATGTCCTCTTTGCTGGTCAGCTGCGGCATCCCTGAACATCAAAGAAACAACTTTGATCTGAGTCTTAAAAAACGCTTTTTAAAAAACGATGGTGCGCTTTTGTTGTTTGGATGTTCAGAAGAATTCACGCATCTTCAACTTTTTCACTTTTTTGTTCCAGTCACAAATTTCAATAAATTTTTTGGAACTCTATATGGTAGGTTCTGCATAACTGTAGGCACTTTTATTCTGATTCAACAAATACATCACAGAGCATGCCACACTTTTCAGATTTTCATTTAAAGTGTAGAAGTCTGCGTTTGGATTTGTCACTTAAACCCCTTGCGGGGTAAAACTCAATCATTTTTCATGCATTTTCAAAAAGTTTTCTAACTTTTCCAGCACTGCTTTAGAGACAAAAACAATATAAATAAAAAAAATTAATTCCCGATTTTATATAATTTATTATTGTTATTAATTATTTTTGTTGTGGTAGTATTCCACATGCTACAGCAGCGATGAGGTAAACTAAAACAAAAATAGCAAAATTTAATATTTTTAAATGTCTAATTTAACAAAAAGAAAAATAAATAAATAAAATTCAAATAACTTTAATGTCTAAAATATAAGACAATCAATAAATCATTGAGCAATTAGCATTAATAAATATTAAATATAATAAACAAATCCTATTAAGGTAAATTACCTTCCTGCTCAAATTAAATGCTAACACACAAAATACAAAGAAAGTAAAAAAATGTCCTTGCTGAGTTTTCTGGCAGTTAGCGAATATAAATAATTTTGGTAATTCTAATCAACCAACAACAAGAAGTTCAGACAGTGAGAAAAATGTATGTCTCGTTATTAGGTGTATGAAACTATCTGGTTTCAACTGTAGGTAAGGTTTTCTAAATTTAGGCTTATAATGAAGCGTTAGCTTGCACTTCATGACAAACCTGTGGTGTGAAAATGTTTGCGGCTTACCGGTCATCAGCATCATGGAGAACAGAATGATGAGCAGGTTGGTGTGATGCCGCAGAGCGAGGTAAGCCTTCACACACACATCCTGCAGCGGCGTGGGAAAATGAAGAGCGGTCATTTTGTTTCTGACTGCATCCACAATTTAAAAAAAAAACAAACAAGTCTTGCACCTGGAACTTCTGGAAGTGGGGGCTGCTCTTCTTCCCCGACGTTCCCATGACGTATAGGAAGTCGGGCGTGAGAACGAAGGGAACCCACTCCTTGCTGATTCCCATGAAGCTCTTGTAGTTCCCCAGGATGTGACCAAAGTCGATGTGGAACAGGTTCCCTGCAGAAACCGTCCGCACATCCTTTCAGCTGCCCGGATTTTGATCATTTTTTAAAATGCAATATTATATTTAAACACAGACAGACTACCCGACTCTGTGATCATGATGTTGTCATTGTGGCGATCTCCGATTCCGAGGACGTAGGTGGCCACGCAGTATCCCCCACAGGAATACAGGAACCTCTCCACGGCCTGCTGGAACTACACACACACACAGACACACACAAAGCTTGAAAACATGCAGCCACATGCTGAGGCTGCATGTTGTGCCAGCTGTGTGTGTTGTGGCCTTACTTCCTTCCTGTCAGGAACTAAAGCTACTTCCTACTTCCTACTATTTGGTAAACAAACTTGCAGCAGGAAACGAAGCAACGCTCTGATTACATAACGCTACTGCTCAGTCCCTTCAGGATGTTACCATGTTTTTGTGATTGTTGTGCCCTGAAGCAACCGATTTTGCGCCATTTTGTTTGAAATGTTGTGTTAAAGTCAGTTTTTTTAAGCTTTTTGTTAGACTGCAAACACAAAACTGAATGTTTTGTTAGAAATTTTTCTTCTTGGGGAAAAATCAGCATACTGCATAAATAGTAAATGGAAGAAAAAAAATTATCCTCTCTTTAAAATAATTTACTTTTTGATTTTTATTTCAAAGCATAATTTCAGCGGTTGGAGGACTAGAACAGTTTAGGACTAGAAGTGACTCTTGTTTTCTTCTATGATGGAAGGTATTCATTTAGTTATATTTGCTCAGCAGTGCCCCTGCTGGTGGTTTTGTATTGTGCAGAAACATCCAGTTTGTGTTTGTGAAGGGCACCTTTTCCTCGCTGACACACTTGTCCCGCAGCCACTGGTAGAGGATTTCGTCCTTAAAGGCACCGGTGCTTCCGACGACGCTCTGCTGGATGGTAGCAATCGTGGTGGCATCTTTAACGATCTCAATCATTCCTACAGGGACAATAAAAGCCGAACGGAAAGTTATGGAAACAGACGACCAGCTGCAGGCTAACCCTACACAGGGAATTCTGCTCTATTGGAGGGAATCTGGGCATCACTTTGTGGCCATAAGTCCAAATTCACTTGTGTTCTGCAATAGGAAAATGATATGAAGAAAAAAAGAAAATCTAAAAAAGTTTCTGGAACTGCAAGTGGCTCTTTGGACATTCCACAAAGGCTCTTAATAACTTTGGTTACAAATTAAAGTTTTTAACTGTTTTTCAGTTTTCTTCCTGCAACATTTGCACTAAATTCCCACATGAAATGACACTTAAGTAGCAGCAGCAATATGTTGTTAGATCTGTTTACTTTGCCATTAGGTTGGAATCTATGTGATTTTTTTAAATATAAATATCCATCCTCTTCTTTGTTTACTTTTATTTTAAATACTACATATAGAGATAAAATGTCTAAAGTAGATATTTATCTAAAAAGATTTTTGTTCTCAAATGCTCATGTGACATTTGCGGTTCTAAACGAGTTTCAAATGGTTGTCCTGAGAGGCTGTAAAGGCTGCAAAACCCTGGTCTAGTCAAAGTCTAGACTTAAATCCGACTGAGATAAAGTGGAAGACTGAAAATCTCTCCAATGTGTCTGGATTAAAGGGACAACGTTCCTCATCTGATAGCACACATTAGATGGATTTATCCAGGTTATTGTTTTGTGACAACAAAATTTGAAAAAAAAAAAAGTGGGTGGGGGCGCTGTAGCGCAGATAAAGCATATAAGGGTGTAAGAGAGTGTAGCGGACCGATCTTGTTGCCGGTGGAGATGCAGCCGTACGGCAGGAGGCACAGATCCAGAGACTCCGTCTCCCAGATGGACTCCATGATGAGCAGAATCTGACAGGAGGAGCGGAGACGTGAGCGGACTTCCTGGAACCTCTGGCTGTGTGAACCAGTGCGAATGGCTGCCGACCCACCTGCAGGATGAGCATGTCCTGTCGCAGGTCATCCCCGTCCTTGAAGATGATGCCCACTGGGTCTTTGGACAGCGTGGTGGGGTCGGCCCGTTTGAACTGCAGCCACAGAGGCTTCTTCTTGGACGCCATCACCTTGCACTGCTCAATCTGCACATGCACAACAAAAAGCTGATTCGATGTTGGTCCTTATGGGTGCAGATGTGTGTGTGCGTGTGTTAGCGTGTGTGTGTGTGTGTGTGTGTGTGTGTGTGTGTGTGTGTGCGTGTGTGTGTGTGTCTCACCAGCAGAGTCCCAGCTCTCAGCCCGGGATCGTAAGGGACTCGGAAACTCTCCGGAAGGCCCGACAACTGCAAGGTCTCCAGTTTCTGACGCAGCTGGATCACAACTGACAATCACACAGCACACACACACATAGCTTCACAGGAAGTCTCACACTTAAAGTGACATTTTATGTGACAGAGCAACACAACTTAGAGCATATAGAGACGTTACAACATGACGTCAGATGCATGAGATCCCACCCCCAAGATCTCTACTAGGGCAAAAAACTGTTCACTGACAATGACCAGCTTTGGTTTTAACTGTCATCGATGTAACGTGCTAAATCTTAAATGTACACTTGATATATAAAAGAATATTGGCTACTAATTGTCAACACTCTGACAACTAGATAAGGTCAGGAAAAAGTTTAATTTCAAACAAAAGTAGCAAAGGAAAGGGAAAAAGGTCACGCTAGCTTGACTTTGACAATCTTAACATGCAGATGAGCTGCAGGATTCAGTGTGTTACAGATCATTACAGCAGAGGTTTAAATTAGCTAATCAACAATCACTTATTAATAATCACAAGATAAACATCAAGACTGAAAACATAAAACTGTAACAGACTGAATGTTCTGTTCCTTGTGTGGGAAATTTTTGCCTGTTGGTGTCAAAACCTGATACACAAGTGGAGCTGTTGTCAGCTCAGCTAGTTGCTATGGAAACAGGTCTGTGTGTAGCATAGCCGACACAGAGAGCAAGAAAAAAGGTAGATTTGATCAGTGGATTAGATCAGTTTCTCATGTAAGTATCGGCCAATCACCAATCTCCCAAATTTAACTGATTTTGGTGTTGTTGTTTTATCAGTTAAAGATTAAACAAAATACATTAAAGTTTGTTGTGATGCTTGCAAAACTTTAATAAAAGTGACTTTAATAAAATCTTCCTTATAAATATGTTAGAAGTGATTTCAGAGCCACGTGATGGACGCCGTCCTCCTCCTCACCTTGCTGTGTGACGTCGTATTTGTCAGCAGACATGGCTTTCATCTCACGCGTGACTTTCTGAAGGGCCTCAGTCATCTCCACCTGTAGAGAGTCAAGTTTATAAAAACTATACTCTGTGTCCAAAGAGATCAAAAAAACTGAAAACATCAACAGGAGGCTCTACCAGAAAAGGATGAGAAACAAGACGCTGTCAGAAATGGAACAAATACTCCAAATGACTTTTTTTTTTTTATCATAACACTCTGCTAACTGATGATCATTTGTGATTATTGAATGTAGAGGGGAGACTCTTCACCTGCTTCCTGAAGTCCTGCAGCATGTTCTCCCCGCAGCCTCTGAGGTAGGCCTCCAGCAACACGGCGTACCTCTGCTGGTAGTGCATGGACTGGGCGATCTCACTCCGCAGGAACCAGAACAGAAAATGGCCGATGCGCTTACTCTGAGGAGAGGAAGAAATGATTAGAAATATCTGAAAAAAGAACAAGGGAAACACAAGTTTATTTAAGGATACGTGTCGATTTTACACTAGAAATATCATAGGGGTTTTTTTTAATCCCATGTACATTTTCACTTCCTTGTAACCAAAGTGCATGGTTCCTGAAGTCTGGTGGCTCATTTAGATGCAGCTTTGCTAACATACGTTTTTTTTCTTTTTCTCCTTATTATGTTATAACAGGGGTGCACTAATTGCAGTTTTCTAGCCAATCATCAATCTTTAAAAAGCCTGATCTGCTGATTCTGATTTTTTTGTCTGGAAAAACGAGACAGTGGCTGATTTCCAGACCTTTGCAGAGGTAGATACGATCAGAGAATAAGATCAGCCTCACATGTATTGGCCAATTTACGTCTCCCAAATGAATGAAATTATGGCCGATTTATCTAGTCATAATACTAGCAGCAGCGTATGAAGTGTAAACAACTCTTGTTGTTGTGGAGCTTACCCTCAATGCTCTCTTCAGCAGGAACCTGACCAGGGCACTGTCATGGTATGGCTCAAACTTTACCGCCTGCAGGAGAAGACGGACACACAAACATGTCTGTCTGTCACAATGCACCGGTTTTCTTTTATTCACATTTATATGCTCAACAATTACCAACTGTAACCATAGAAACTATGCCAAAACACCTAACCTAGATAGCTTGAAACCAACTAAGATTAAATCGAGACAGATTATTTTTAGGTTTTGATCATCCTGCTGCTCCCTTTAAAGGCAGATGACAGAAACCAGAAAATGAATTCACAATTGAATTAAAAAAAGTTGATATATCTGTAAAAATGTTTCTAAACTGCCAAAAGTTATTCTGTTTGCAGATGACACAAGTGTATTTTGTGGTAAAAATAATTTAAATCAATAACTACACAACAATGGAAGAAGAGTTTTATGTAAGTTAAAGAATTTGTTTGACATAATAATAGGACTGAAAACCTACAGAGCTGTTTTAGGCCTTCAAAGGTTGTAACAGATTATGGTTTTTGTTAGAAAATTAACGAAGATTAAAAAAAAAAAAGAAATCCACTGTATAAATAATAGCCTACAGCGAAGGAAAGTTAAATCAAGTGACTTAAGCAGTATATCCTGAAAACAAACCGCTCCAACAAACGCATAAACAGACTTTTAGCTTGTCAGAAAGAACAGATACAGAAATGCATTTCTGCATTATTTGGACAACAGAGCAGAGGACATGCTTGGCAGTCAAGGAAAATAACCTTATACCTGCTGTGAAGCACGGAAGTGCAAGTATCATGGTTTGGGAACACTTGGTGAAACACAAGCTGTTGTTGTGTTCTGGTTTTTTTCCTTTTTTGGTGTTCAGCTGTAATAAAGCCACTTTCTATTGTCTAAAAATAAATAAAAACAAGATGAGAGCTGAACATGTAAATATTTCTCTTGAACAAACTGAATATTTCCTAGTATTTCTATAACTTCCCACATTAGTAGAAGCAAAACAAGTAAAACAAAGCTCATATCCATCTGACCCTCCTGTGCTCTGACATATATAGCAAACATAAAAGTGTTTTTATAAGTGATAAACAACCGCAGCTCATAAAGAGGCTGGATTATTATGTCATAAAAGTCATTCTGTTGACTTTCAACCAGGAAGTGGCATTATTTCCCGACCAGTCCACAACCTGCACAAAGTTAGTGTTGAGTATCGTCTGTTGAGCTGTTAGCATGTCATGATAGCCTTTAGTCAGAAGATTCTTTAGTAATTTTTTTGTTTTTGTGAGACTGACTGCTACTAGAGGTCTTTCCTGTCCACAGCATCAGCCTCCCAATGATATGAGTTTATTCAGGATAAATAAAGTATTTCTGAACAGAACTGAAACAAATTTGACTGTAGCAATGAAGGAAGTGAAAACACAGAGCCTATTGTGCTCACCTGGTGGAATTTGTAGGGTGAGCTGAGGATGTAAGGTCAAATATTGGGAGCAGTTTAAGTTGAAATTCCACCTCTTGAACGGCTTCCTTAAGAAACTTGTAGTAGTGGGGAACAAAAATGCTTTCCTTCACATTAAAACGTACTTATTTTTCCACATTAAACGTCTGTGTTTTCAGTCCCGTTCTGTTATTCAGCAGTAATCTAAGATTAGACTTTGCGGCGTTCGAAAATAGATCAGACAGGATGACGTGAGGCTGCCTGCTGAGTCAGTCCCACACATTTCCAGAGCGCTTAATCCCTCAATATCAGTATTTATATAAATATTCAGTACTAATCCTCCATCGGTGATTAAAATGCACAGCATGCAGAGATGAAGTCTCATTTTCCTATCCAAGCAAAGGGCCCTTTGTTGGCCTCAGCTGATGCTTGTTGCTCATGCAAAGCTGAGCGCAGAGTCGACTATGGAAACACAGCGAGGAGAAGCATGAGGCATGAGTCAGCTGTTTCCACTGGCTGGTGAGCTGGGACCGAGACATGAGGAGCCTTCAGTGAAATGAACAGCAGCTCAGTTAGTTCATTTATTAACTCTGACCAGAACCACATTTAGAGTTCATATTTCAGACACACCCGTCTGAAGGACCAGCATTAACAGTACTTGGTATGAACAGCAGCTGCTGCTTTCACCGAATTGGTTTAATGATTATGGATTGATTATTATTATTAGTGCAAATGGCTACCTATGTGTTGTTGTAGCTGTGTTTCCAGAATAGGATCCATTCATGTTCTTCATGTTGAAACTTCAGAGATTTTAAAGGTAAGATACAAAACAGTGGCAAAAAGAGAGAGAAAGATAGAGAGAATGAGGGAATAAAAGATAAGACAGAATGAAAGAATAAATGAAAGAAAGAAAGAAAGAAAAGGGGCAGAAAGGGAATAAGGAAAATAAGAAAGGAAATAAAAGAGGAAGGAGGAAAGGAAGGAAGGAAAAAAGGGAGGAAGGAAGGAAAAAAGGGATGGAGGGAGGAAGGAAGTGAGGAAGAAAACATGTATCAAAGAAAGGAACGGAGGGAGGAAAAAGGCATCAAGCAAAGAAGGAAGGAAGAATCACGCCTTTGATCCCATAGACTTGCTCTATGTAGAACATTGACAGATGAACAGAAACTAATTTCCTCTGAAAAAGTGACGGGACCACAAACCTCCTTCATCTCCTAAAGTTTAGACTCTAATGTAACACGGGTTTTCAGACATTACTTATTTCAAACTGTCCATCTGCAGCTTCAGGTTAGCTGTAATGCCTGTTAACAGATAAACAGAAACATGAGATAAGACCCACCTGGACCAGCTGGAGGAGATACCGGAGGACGTCATCGTCCTCCAGCGTCTCCAGCTTCCGCACGGCCATGGATCGGACCTGGGCGTCCGAGTAGTGGCAGTCTAGTAGCTGCATTGCCAGACCAACATCCAGACCACTGAGGAGCAGCAACGTGCCAGCAGGTCAACACAACATCAACACTACAAACGGAGATGTATACTGCCGTGTCGACTTTACCTGGTGTCCCATGCATTGCTACGATCCAACAGGCGATGAGTAGCCAGGACGTCTTCCTGTTTCCCCCATCTGACTGAGCCCAGCAACTTTGGGTAAGCCCTGAGCATGATTATTGAATAAATTAAGCAAAAAGAAAAATATATAGTATAATGTTATTGGGAAGTAAAACGAGTACCTCGGATCACGCATGCACTCATGCCTGAAGTGCCACAGCAGCTCCTTGTCCTCTGGACTCAACGGATGTAAGGGGTCGGTGGACACGATTGCCGCAAACTGCTTCTTCAGGTGGTTGGGCATTTCTCTCTGACCTCTCTCCCCTCCGTCGCCCTCCTCACTGCCGGCCCCACAGTCCCTGCCCACTTCCCTGCTCTTGGGCAGCACCACCGGGTAGCAGTACTTGTCCAACAAGATGGCGATGGCCATGGAGGAGGCCTTGTCCGGGTTGGTGGCTGACGTGAGCTTGTCTGCGTTGATGCTGCTGCTGCTCTCCTCGCTCTTTTCGGGCATCTTCCACATGTGGAGGATGAACTCGCCCTGGCGTAGGAGGGAGCGGTGGTCGATCAGGAGCAGGTTGACGTAGTACAGGAGGCGGTTCTTGGTCTTTCCTGAAAGGCAGACAAAGAGCTGCGATGATATAGGGTTCCCTCGTTGATGGCGGCAAATGGCACTGATCGCAAATGACGGAATGGCGGCATCTCAAGAGCGTGTAAAGCTGAAAGATGAGGACGTCCTGGGACCTTTGTTTCAATGTTCTTTTGCTAATGAAGTACAGTGTGAAGCAACTTAAGCGAAGGGAGAAAGACAGAGGACTCTTTTTCTGGCTATGGACAATGGTAGGTAGCACAAGCTAGCACCAAGTTACCTTGCCAAGTTCCCGCTCGGCAATCAGTTTGGTAAAAATCCTGATTCGTCGATGCTCTATAGTTCATTTTCCAATTTGGAAAAGCCTGTGAATGAATTAAATCTCCTGTTGAGCCATGGTGAGAAACACTGTCACATACAGCTAGTACAGTCACTCCATCAGTTCTGTGTCATCTACAACAGTTCTTCATCTTGAGTTTATTTGCTGTTGGGAAATAACTATCAGTAGGCATTAAGTTGTACGTCTTTATAACATGAATCAGTCGATCACAAGCAAAATCAGCTGTTCAGGTACACAGATGTTTCCCCAAAAACACATCTTCTTTGTCCGAGACTAAAATGGCCGAGGTGCGCTGTTCTAAATTTAATAGCTTGACTCATTGGCAATCAGTGCTGAAACTGGATTTTACCTTCAAGGGTGGAGCTTCCTGATGTGTTGTCATGGTAGGAGCTTTTGGAGTTGGGGGTTTGGGGTTGCTTCCCACAGATCACCTGGATTTAGTGAAAGTGTTTCAGAGCTAGCCAAGCGACCCCATTTTAACCAAACACGACAAAATCTAGAAAACAGTAATGAAGGTAACCAGATGTACCTGCAGGTTGAGGCGTGCCCCTTTAGGGAGGTCCTTGATCTTTATGTTGAACTCCAGCCAGCAGTTCCACAGCACTTCTTCGTTAAACGTCTTGGAAGTTGTTCTTTCCTAAAAGAGTTCACTGATGTCATTTAGGGTTTTAATGCAGTTACTGCTCATAACTTCACGAAAAAAAAACCCTTAATGGTCCCTTTAAGAGTCAGCTGCCTTACATCCAGGATTCAAATGATGTTTACAGGAATCGGAGGACAATGCTGGCCTGTATTCATGCTGTCAGCCACAGTGTTTATTGTCTTCACACCGCATCCGAAATGAATAAGCTGATCATGCAAATTCAGAATAGTTTAACAGGATTTATGGTGGTTTATGGTTTCCAGGGAAGATGTAGCAGGAAACTGTGTGTGAACTCAACTTTTGTCACAGCAGCAGGTTTTTGGTATATGGAGAATGCCTGTGCATTCATAACGTATTATAGGCAATGTATTTTGTGGTGATTTTGTGAGACGATTCTGGTCACTGCCATACACAATTCCATTCGATTCTCATCTAATTCAGTGCTCTGTCTAGAATTTCTCCCATTGACTTGGATTCCTCCAATAGAATTTCAATCGGGCCAATCAGTAAATCAGAAGTTTTGAATGATGACATTGATTTCCTGCTCTGTTTTAGAGTAATAGTCTGCTTTCAGTGCACAAAATTTCTCATAATTATACCGTTGAACATAAATCACAGCCAAATGTTAGCAATTGGGTAAAAATTCAAACTTCGACACAGTCAACCGCTGTAATAGTGGAAATATTATTTAAGGAGTTGTTTTTGCCAAAGGATTTTGGCACCTCTCTAGGTCAAACTGACCTGACTCCTTTCCTTCCATTTGCGTACAAAGCGCAAACGGAACCAAAAAATGACTTGGAAACGATTGCTGGTTGACAGATAAGACCAACAATCCAAGATAAATTGTCCTATTCAGCAATTCTGAAATGGAGCAGATGTTGAGTTCATGAGGTCTCAAATATTTTAAAGGCCGTCCAATACACACTTAGTATAAGGCACGCCAGAATCTTTACGCAAATCAAGAGTAACAACACCATTGGTTGAAACTTTCCAAACTCACATCAGTAAAGATGAGAGTGTATAAAAAAGGGTGATGTTAAGAATACTGGGAGATTTTTTGTTGAGACTTTGGAAGATATTTGAGTATTGAACTGATGAAATTGTAATGAAGAATCCGTGGTAGTGTAATAAATCTCCGGCTCGTCTATGGCCTAGCAGCAAGAACTACGTCTCTGTGTGTTATTTCTTTTACTTATATATTTAAGAGTTTAGCCACCTTTCAATTCTCCAATACCGCTCAATAGTTTTTCAATAGCCGAAGTCCCAGACCCTCTGGATGAAGCAAAGCATAGAACAAAAAGCTGCTTTTTTTTTTTTTTTTTTTTTTAAACCAGGCTACTGATGAACATATACAATATAGTTGATCATTTTCTTTGTAAAAACATCCTTCCACATTTGTGTTGGTCACATGAATTCCTAGTAAAATACTTTGAGGTTTGTGGTTGTTATGTGGCAACATGTGAAAAAGTCTCTCTAGTGTGTATGGGAGGCTCAACGTTCAATGTGTCCAACCTGAGCCAGAAGCTGCTGCCCATGGAAGATGCTGGCCTCGATGAACACCATAAACTCTGGGACTTTGGGGAGCGACGGGATGTCGATTCCAAGCACTTTGACTCTGAACTTCCTGTTGCAGTCCCACATGGAGATGGTGAACACTCGCTCATGGTCTTTCTCAGCAATGGTTAGCTGTTCATGGGTGCCTGTGATAAACCTCTAGAGTTTAATTCAGCTCACATCTGAGTAGAAATAAATAAACAGCTGCGTTTCAAATTGTAACCTGCGACTCCTGTGCAGTCATCTACTTGGGCCCAGTCCTCCCGCTGGACCAGATCCAGCTCCGGGTCAGGAGGAGTCTCCAGAACCAGGTGGATCTCCTCTCCATTCTTGAGGGACTGACGGATCCAGTTGAAGCTCTGCAGGGCTTTCTCTCCATACAAATACTCCTCTCTTAACGCAAGACAGAAACAACAATAACCAACTCCAACCTGACCACACCGACCCCAGCGTGAAGTTTCCCAGGGAGTTTCCACACACTGCATACCTGCCACACACACGCAACACAAAGTCCTCGTCGCTCAAGTGTTCAGGGATTCCCAACAAAACCCTTTTATTGGCCGTTTTTGCAAAGAAGCTCGCCAATACCTAAAAAACAGGGGAAAGACAGAAATGCTACAGGAAATGATATATTTATCAAACAGGAAGTGGTGCATGGTTCATGAGCTATATTTATCAACCTGTGAAGGCGTATCATCAATGGAGACTTTGATAGTCTGGCTGGAGGTGCTGACATGGATCACAACCAGGATGTAACCATTATTAACCTGAGAGAATGAAGGAGGAGAACAGGGTGGAGATAAAGGCATAATTTTGTTTGTCAGAAGGAAATATGAAGAAAATTATTGATATTAGATATGATATGTTGTTCCTAAATCACCAAGAATCATTGATTCTGGAAGGAAAACACATTCTGACTGCCAGAAAAGCATTCATGCAGGGTGCAGAATGAGCGACGCACATCACAAACTATTTCAGAGCAGCACCACTCGAAGCTGCAGGCTGCCCACATGAAACAGGAAAATGAGATGGAGTCGTGCTGCAGCGCTGCTTTAAAGGTGTCACCACAAATCGCAGGTCATGAGTGAGCATTCCTCCTTCACTGTGGGCATGGAGTGGGAAGTGAGCACTTCTTAGCTGACGGAGGTGGTTGGTTGGTTGGAAAATATCACATTTGCAGTTGAAGAATCCAAAACAAATTTAATTTGTAGTGTTCTAAATTCTTTTTTCCTCTCAGTAATCACGGGTGGTCAGTCGGGTGAAGAAGGGGTTCTGGAAGTGAACACACCTTGGAGAGAAGGTGTTCGGGCAGCGGCTTCCGGGTGACCCAAGGGTCCATGGAGTAAAGGTTGGGGTCCCGATCCGACAGCTCGATGCGTCGTGGCGTCAGCAGCTTCCGGCGGGTGAATTCCAGCTCGTCGTCGTGGACGTTGCTAACGTCAGTCACGTCGTAGCCAATCAGGTAGTTGAGGTAACGCTGGTACTGCTGAGACTCGTCTGTGGGCTGCGGCCGCGGCACCAGCTGGATTCGACCCACGTCTTTCTTTAGAGCTATTGAAATGAAAAAAAAAAAAAAACAAGACACCTGAAGTTCCTACCAGCACAGTTTAGTTGTCATACAGTAGGATTCTGTGGAGTAGTTCAAAGAAGCTACATATGCTAAGCTAAAGCCAACAATGTCCTAAACAAATCACAACTGGTATTAAAACTCTTAGAAAATCCTTTTTTTTTTTTCTTTACCCTTTACAAGAATGTTCACAGTCAAAGATGGCCTCTACTGGACTTCGTGGTGTTAAATAGACAGTTACTCATGTTTGGATGTTTGTAGAGAGAAACTAGAGTCCTTCAAGTTTTACAAGGTATAAAGCATAGCGCATACGAAATAATGCAACTTTTTCCTTAAGTTTTACTTACGCACAATTTTTACGGAGTTGTACCATTATATCTACAAGCCATGTTAAAAATGAAAGCAGGAGAAAATGAAGAGAGAGCCCTTGTGCTAACTGGGTTGACTGAAGATATATGGCAGAATGTAGCTCTTCTTTTGTTCCTATTCTGTGGAACCACATGCAGTTATGCATTAGAAGATCTCCTTTATTGTGCAATGACAGGGAAAAAATGTGTTTATAACACGGTTTTATTAACACACCTTGAGACTTTTGCTCTTAATTCTATTAGTGTTTTATTGTTCCTATTATTTTGTTTTTGTCCTTTCCATATTTTGAATGTTTATTGTTTTTGTCTGTACAGCAATTTATTGCAGCTATTGTTGTTTTAAAGAACTTTATAAGTAAAGTAGTAAACAGCAGTTAGTTTCTTTTCACCATGAGAACATTTCCATTGTTCTCCAACATGGATGCTGTCTACTGCAGGTGGGATACTGCACTCCATACAGTCAGAATACGTGTTTAGAACAAATCTCAGTCATGATAGAAATAGTTTCTGGCTCCAAGAGGCAACCAGTACCTCTCCAGTAGCGAATACAGTCCAGTGTTTGGAAGACCTGGTGCTTGTCGTAGATCTCGCACACAGTGCCTTTCTTCTGATAGAGGAGGATGCAGTGATCAGGACAGAAGCGCTGGTAGAAGTCGGGACAGAGGTTTAAAGACACCGCCTTCATCCAAACTTGGGCTTTCACCTGGAAAAACGACAAAACGGGCAAAACATGTTTCATTCGTTCGCTGGAGTTAAAGTGAAAAAAAAAAGAAAAGAAAAAGAAATCCCTGAGCATCCCCAACCTGTTCCACAGTCCAGTTCCCGGCCACCTCTAGCAGCAGAGAGTCGGGGCTGCTCCCACCCCGCGCCACTGTGGGCAGCACAAACTCAACGCTGATCTGATCCATGGAGGTGGAGGAGGCAGAGGTGATGGCTTTCTTCCTCCTCCTCCTGCGGCTCTCTTCCCGTGCCACTTCGCGCTCTTCGTCGCTCACCTGGATCTGCTGTCTGTCCATTGCCTAGCTTGGACACAACGCACGCAGTTAATCATTACCTGTAATCATGCAAACACCTTGTTGCCACGGGACGCAAAGATCTGATCTGTCTGTAGCCAAAATCTGGACTCGAGTGGCAGATCGACTGGAGTGAGCAACGATGAACACTCAAATTATTATTCAGGCACGATGGCAGAAATTGTCGGACCAAAGCTTCGGTTTTGTGGTTAAATTTAGCATTTGCTGCAGGCGTGTTCTGCGCGATCCCACATGAGTGTCTCCGTCAGCTGGAACCTTACAAACAACTCTCACACACATTAAATGTGTGTTTTTGTATCAAAAAGGCAGCGAGTCAACCCAGAGTCATAACATTTCCACCACCATGCTTCCACTAATGTTGTGAGTTAAACAAGATTGTGGTTAACGTGGCCAGAGGATTCTACAGTGCCTTCAAACTGCTCGAAATACGGCTTTCTAACCTGGCCAAGGTTTAAAGAGCAGAGGCAAAAGCAAGTAAGGAGGATTAGCAGAACTTATGGACAACTAATGATGTCATCCAGAATATAATAATGTGGAATGTGGTCTCTGCTGCCTGGATATTGAGCTGTTTTATCATGACAGTCATGAAACTGTCGTATAGTAACATTTTTCAGTCAGAAGCCTCTTTAGATGTGTTGCAAGACTGACTGCTACCAGAGATCAGGACTTTTAGGGACATGTGCAACAACAACAAAAAAAAAAAAGAATGTTTGTGCTACACCATTCAGTCCCATCTAGGCTGAAACAAAGATGAAGTTCTCACTAAGATCGACTCTTAGTTTCTATTAAAATGTCTTGTGGATTACGTGGATTTATTTTTGTCTTGAACCTATTAATGGGAATAATTGTGATAATAAATGAAGGAGTGATGAATGCATGCATTTTAAGACTGTTTTTAAAAAGACATTTAGATAATGTAGAAAAAGGAATTATTTCAGGAAGTTTTCACAGGCACTTGATCTGAAACTTTAATGTATTTTTATAGTTTTGAGAGTATGATCATTCAATAAGCCAAAAATATAATGTCTATGTTATCTGGTAATATGCAAATATGGTGAAAGCTTAGTGAGTTTTCATGTTTTTACTCCATTAAAAAAATGGGTTACTATAAACAACTCTTCGGTTTGTATTGGAGGGAATTTAAACAAACCGTAACTTCAGCATTATGTTTAGTCCATAATGACTTTATTTTGATAGAAATTATCAATTCGGGTAGTGGAGCCCTGAAGGACTCATTCCAAAACTGTTCACCCTACACTAAATGCGAAGAAGTTTTTGGAGTTTCCCTTCTGTTTCTTTCTGCATCAGCAGAGGAAGCTTTGAAAAGCAGGAAGCAAAAGTCAAACAGCATGGATGGACTAGAATAGCTCTCTGTCAGCTGTTTTGGGTCCGACGCACTTTTAAGTGTAGACTAGAGGACTACAGCAGCTAAGAGTAACAGCGCAGAGAGGTAAAAACAAGAGATAAAACAAACGGGGGAAAAAACGCAGCCACCATAGGAGTGAGTTACAGCAGCAGGTTGTGGTGTAACGGTACAGCAGGAAGCAGAGAGGCGTGTGTGGCTACACACACACACACACACACACACACACACACACATAAAGCTTTTAATAAGGACTCACCAAGGAACGCAGAAGGCAACCAACCCCGGAGCTGTCGACGAAGAATTCGGCATTTATGCTAAATAACGAGACCCGGAAACATTAAATAAAATGAGGGTTTTCTGGAGTTTGTGCTCAGGAACTGCTGGGAGGAAATGCTGCGCCTCCACAAGTCTACCAGAACTTGTCAAACTCGCCGGCAAAGTTTTCTCTAAACTGAACAGCAACCCGCAACTTCCGCTTTGTCTTCAAACTAAAACACGGCTGTACAGGAAGTGAATCACACTGCGCGTGCATGTTTGAAGAAGCTGCTATTCTTCAAGTAATTAAACTAACTACATAAATAAAAATATTGAATACTAACAGTAAATATAGTTTATCACTTTAAAACAATGCACCTTTCTAAACAATAACAATACTAATAATACGACTAATAATACTAGTACTACTACTACTACTACTACTACTACTAATAATAATAATAATAATAATAATAATAATAATAATAATAATAATAATACATTTTCTAAATATTAATTAAGTATAAACCTGGCATTATCTTGTCTTGTACTGTTTGATAACGTTGGTGCTGCTGGGTACTTTAAATGTGAGTTTACTTCTCTCTTGTGGCTGCATAAAGTATTGCTGAAACAATTTTGAGAACTCAAACCGGAAAAGAAGCGAATAAGCGATTTCCATCTGAAGCTTTTTTCTCTCCGTCTCACAACATAATGTAGTCTATTTGTATAAATTAAATATATTTATATTTTTTTATTTTTGTTTTTAGATTGATGTTTATTTTCGGCATATCACTGACAAGTTTGGGAATAAATAAACTGAATGATGTAAATGTTGCACACTGCCACTGAATAGTACCAAACTACGACCAGTAGAGTGCAGTAAAAACTCACTTCCCTCCAGGACAATACTAAACTGTAATCTTAACACGAACAGTGGAGTTTTTGTGGCCTGGTCTTTACGGCAAAGTATTATTTGACGTGTAAAGCCAATGGGTACACCGAAAATGACCAAATAAAATATATAAAAGAGCGAAGTGTTTAGTATTTCTTACTTTAACCATCTTTTATCAAAACCAACCCAACCCATATGTTTTAGAGAGCGCAAGCTCACACTTGGCTGGCCAATGAGAAACGCCAACACCAAAGATTGACACCATGTCTGACCAATAGGGTAACTAGAACATTATGTTTACAACAACCCCCCTTTTCCCTACAAGGCGACTGTTTTGGTGAGTTGAGAAAAGTTCATTGAAGTCTTTGACGGCTTTTAAATCGCTGAATTTGAGAAGACGTTACAGAGTTGAGCATATATATATCTAAACTCAGAACAGGAGTAAAAATACGAAGCTGTCAGCGCTCGTTTTTTGCTGTAAATGCAGTTTCGCAGCTCGCTCCCGTAAAGCTTTCATTGTTGACGTTGTTTTGTTGTACTGCGTTTTACGCAATAGGACGTCTGAGCCATTTAACTCGACCTAGTCATTGTTTCACCTTCCGAAAATTACTCTCGACCTGAGTTAGTCTGCCTCAGTTCCGAATGTATCGCCTTTGTTCTTGTTCTTTTTTATCGACGTGACAGTGTTTCACTGTACTTTCCTTTGAAGTTGTACAAAACGTAAAGACTTCGACATTTGTGGCGTTTTTTTTTTTTTGACAACGGGCAGTATTCCGCCATTCTGCTCGCCAAAATACCTTTATCCGAATTTATTACATTGGTTTCCACTTGTAATTTAAAGTGTATATTCTCCGTCCTTCTCTGTACTGAATGAATGGACTTTAAATGCGCATGCGTGCTGGACCTGGACGTTTATAAACAAGGCATCGTCACAGGACAATAGTGATGTAATAGGTAAAAGTGAAACAAGTTCGATTTTGTTCTGAAAGTGAACAATCGGTCCACAATGAAGTGATTTATATTATTGTAAATATATATCGATGTGGCTCTTATGTCACTTAAACCATAAATAAACACTAAGACTGATGCCAGTATATTTTATGTGGTTGAATCCATTATAAACCTGTTATAAACTCTGTGTTTCAGTTACATCATGGTTTGGGAGGTGAAAAATCCACCTCTTCCATCAAGCGACTCCCATGATTGCAACATGCAACAGGCTGACCATCAGACTCAATACACAGGTAGCTAACCAATTAGTAGCTTATTGCATTTTGAGTCAATGTCAAAAACACAGTATTTATTCTTCCAAAAAATTTACTTTATTTCAAACAATTAACATTTAAAAAAAAGATTTTGAACACAACACAAAAAGTAATAGCAGATTATATTAAACAAAAAATAATTTAATGTCAAAAAAATATTTCTGCATGTCAGTCAAACTTTATTTGATGAAGCTGGGTAAATGACATAACTGGACAAATTGAAAAGGAAAATTGGGGGAATATTTGTCAAATTTAGAGGCGATATGAATAAAAATTCTGGAACTAGAATGAAGAAAATCTAGATGAACACTATAAATTAAAGAAATGAAGAATAAACAAAGTCATTGAGGTTTTTTTATGATGACATCTAAAGTAAAAGGTGAATTAGATACAATTACTAGATTTCAATGAAAACCCAGGTTGAAAGTATCCGTTTTTAATCTGCTTTTAAAAACATCAATGCTGAAGACCCGAGGCTTCCAGGCAGCCTCGGGTCTTCAGTGAGTAATAAATGAATGACACCTCACAGTAAAGTTTAGCTTCAACTTTAGGTACCAACAAGACACCTTTCCCAGAAGACTTTAGAAATCTGGAAGGAAACCAGTGAAAAAGACTCATTAATACTCAGTTCCATGAGCTGCTCTAATCCTCAGCTTTCTTTTCACTGTTTCCTTCAGGAAGAATGAGCGCTGACGGGGACCAGGCTCTTGATCCGCTACGCTGTGACGAACACTTCCTCTCCTCCCCCGGCATCCCCACCAGCGACAGCTTCATGGAATATGGTAGCTAACATATAAGCAGCAACCATAGCTGCTTCTTTTTTGTTGTTATTGTTTTTTTGGGGGTTTTTTTTTTGACTAATTCAAATGTGTGGCTTGCTCACCCAGACGACCTGCCAGACCTCCAGGAGGTTCGGGAGGAACTAACGGCGGCGCCCGTTTACCAGGTGGAGGTTGGTGTGTCGCACCAGGAGTGGCCTCAGCCTCCAGAGACGCTCTGGCTCACACAGCTGGCTCACATCGCCACGGGGCCCCAGAGCCCGCTTCTACAGGACCTGCCTCACAGCAGGTGGGCGCTCAGCTCCACACCGGAAATAGGAACTTATTCTACGAGTAGCAACACACCTGAACCACAACAGGAGCACTAATAAACTAATAACTAATTCTTCAGGCAGTAAACCACTATCACCAAGCCTTTCATGCCAAATGGTGGGACTTTTCCAATCTGATAAGTTATCCACACTTAATTGTCACTTTCTGAGTGTCAAAATGTTTTATGATCTGCAGCTGAACAGTGAGCAGCTATTTATACACGCCATAATGAATAGAGTATTTTTTGGCACTCTTTATGAGGAACACAAGCTGGTATGGTGTTCCGGCAAAAGCAGAGTCTTTGCAGGTTTCACCAACAAACTGACCTTCTGATTTTTGTTATTCTATTGTAAAATGTTTTTTGTTTTTGTTTTTTTTAAATCAGTCCACTTCAAGTAGATGAAACAGTTGGAAACATCCTCTAATGTATGGTGGCACTTTAGATTTAGTAGATTCTTTGGAGAACATCTTTTAAAACATGATAACTACATCATGTGAATCAGAGCGCCGTTGTTCTTAGACTGTGTGGTTGGACATTTTTAGCTCCTCTGCAGTCTGCATCCCCAGCACCAGCAGTGATCTACACACCTACGCCCGTCCTCCACCTACTCTCCCGATCAGCTCGTCGCCCTCTAGAGTTCACAGCAGGGAGCGACATCGCAGCAGGGTAAAGCCAGGCTTTACTTATGTTTTGTAATAGAAATCCTTATTCTTTGTTGTGATTGGTGCTAATTGTGCCTGATGGCTGTTTTGTATTTGCAGACGAGCAGTGAGTGTGGCTCTGCCGTATCAACCAGGTCCTCCCTGTCTGATGATGAGGACATGGGCTGGAGTTTCTCCTGTCCACCCACAGTCTGGCATTGCTTTCTAAAAGGTAGATCTCTGAACAGAACAATCTTGGAGGAAAGGGTGTGATCTTCAAAAAGGATTTAAAGTTTAACCCAAGGAAGTTGGGACTGAAAATGTCTGGAGTTAGGAAAAAGTAATTAGGTATTCTACATTCGATTTCCCCTTTTCCTTCCTGTGATTGTGTCAATGACTGTGATGTTCCTGTATGTGCACAAAGTGAGCACACAAACAAACTTGCATTTCCCTGAACTAAAGTGATACAGACTGAACGTTTTTGCTCCTCCAATCAGGAACTCGCCTGCGTTTTCACAGCGGCTCATGTGTGGACTGGCAGGATGTTGAGGACATGGGGTCTGGTGAAGAAGACCGTGCCGATGAAGAGCGCTCAAGATTCCTGAAGGTACAACAGCTGTCATAGGCACCTCTCTGAATTATTATTAACTCCATTATCTGTAGGTTTTTCTGCCAGTACATCAAATTAGATGCAGAGAGAGAAGAGGTATGGAATACCATGTCATAGTCCAGCATATTCAGGATGGAATCTCCACTCCTTTTTGGATTCTCACAAACAGGGTTAAACCCAAATGCCTGACATTGTGTCATACTACAAACATCGGTACAAGCACTTCTATGTTTAGTTCTTGTATCAGTGTTTTTCAGTCCCCCAATCAATAGACTATGTGTGATGGCAGTAGCTCCACCCTAGCTGTACCGTACCATTCTACTATGGACTTACAACTGAAGTGGGCCCAGGAATGGTGTGATATGGTTTGGTTGTATGAGCCACTTTTACAATGCAAACAAATTAGCTTACCAAACCGTACTGACCCATACCGTACCGCTCAGTAGAAACGAGGCACAAAATGCATGGAACATCTTGTCTTGTACAGAGTTATGGCTCTGAGGGCCTGCAGCTGGTTGAGCACGAAGAAACTGTGTCCTGTGGTCAGGCCGTCTTGCAGCTAATCTTTGACCCCGGCGTATTCGGACATACGCCAATCACGGCCCGGTGCCAACTGGATCACCCTTTCTACGTCAAAAACAAAGGTACCAGCGCGGGTGACGAGCAGTACCAGTAGTGTCTACCAAAGACATAATTATTCAAGCTCTTTCCCTTCTCTCAGGATGGTCCTCGTTTTACCCAAGCTTGACTGTGGTGCATTATGGGATACCGTGCTATGAAATGGAAGTGGGCGATATGTGCCTGCCTCCTGGACACCGGGATGCTAAGCATACGGATGACTCCCTCGTGTTTGACACATTTAGAAGGTAAAGCAGACTTTCATATTTTGGCATTTTGCAGTCTACTTTTGGGGTGAACTTCTTCTGTGAGTTTAAAGGGGCTTTGGCAAGAGCAGTAAAACAACATTCTGCTACTTAGCATTAGCATTGACTGGCCAATTAGAGAGCTTCTCCTTCCTCTTCTTCTGAAAGTGTGCTTCTTTTGCAGTTATGACTTCACTCCTCTGGACTCCTCCGCTGTTTACCTGCTGAGCAGCATGGCCAGACGCCGACATGCCTCACAGTCCAGTGGGGGCGCCGTTTCTCCCGACAGAGACACAATGCGAGGTCTTGTAATTCTTAATGTTTTAAGATTAGGCCCAACTTTTAACTCAGACATGCTGACATAATGATTTCTTTCACACAATGAAATGAGAAACTGTTTATTGTCCGACACACTTCAGACAGCCACAGTCCCAGCCATTCCCTCTCCAAACATCCAAAGCCAGCTAATGCTAAAGCGCAAGCTAGCGGCAGTGCCACGCCCAACAAGTGCAAGCGGCCAATGAATGCCTTCATGCTGTTCGCCAAGAAGTTCAGAGTGGAGTACACGCAGATGTATCCCGGCAAGGATAACAGGTAGGCGGAGTCACATGACTTTATTTTAACATGGAGGTTCACAAAAATTCTTATGCCTGCAGACTTCACCCTCAGCTCGGTATTTTCTGGGTTTCATTGCATTTTATTGAGGGGTAACAGACTAAAAGGGCGAGGGGCAATTGCGAGGTCTGTCACTACACTTTTCAGATTTTTATTTGGAAAAACAAAATAAAATAAATTCCCTTCTACGCTCTACTCTGTGCTGGTCCTGATGAAACACATTCAAGTTTGTGGCAGCAACATGTGAAAGCTACAAGTTAGAGATGCTTTGAATAGGCCCCGCATGTGGTCATGCGTGTGCGTCTGTGCCGCAGAGCGATCAGCGTCCTCCTGGGCGAGCAGTGGAAGAAAATGCGAAGCGAGGAACGCCGCATGTTCACCCAGCAGGCCAAGGCGCTCGCCGACGAGCAGAAGAGGCTCAACCCCGATTGCTGGAAGCGCAAAAGAACCAACTCTGTAAGGCCACTCCCATACTCACAGCGCCACCTGATGCTTGGCTGACCTACGTCTGATTCACCTCTTGTGTTCTTTTTTCCAACCCCCCCTCCCAACAGAGCTGCCAAGGAAATCAAAGCTGAACTCACAAAGGCATGTAGGAGAACACACAGTCTGGGAAAAAAGGATTCAGCACCACATCCTGTGTTGAGCTTATGTGTTTATGGGATTTTCACCGATCTCAGGACAAAGTAAACACTCACAGCTGCTCTCGCCTCGAAGCATGTTTTAAAAAAAAAAAAAAAAGTTATCGTTCCTACAGATGGGTGTGGCGTCTCCCAGAACCGCAGGTTTTAAATCTCAGTGGCGTTCATCAATTCACAAAATGTGATCTTATGAAAACAGAGAGACTGTGGGTATTCTCAGCGTCTCTCTTTATGCTTGAACCAGGTGGAGGTTGTGGTGCTGTAGTGTTTTAGCCAAAGCAGTGTAGCCAATTTCTCTTAAAATTTATGCCATAAAATAGGATATATGCAATTTATTTTCTTGCCTGTACTATTTGTATTTAAACTATGTTTTATTGCACACAATTATATGATATGTATGTAGCGTTAGCTTATTTTAGCCTTGTTTTACTGCAGCTTTAGTGCATAATATTCATCTACTAAACAAATTTTCACCAAATGTAGCATTAATTCATTAATACTTAAAGGGATAGCTCGGGATTTTTAATCCAAGGTCCTGCTGGAGAGTAGGAAGCAGTTAATATCTTACCTACAGCAGATAACACGCTTCATTTAGTGTGAGACAACACTAGCTGAGCTCAGAGGCTAATGCTAATGTCTAGTCTAAGAGGGGCCAAAACGAAGGCCTAGAACAACTCCAGTCTCAAAAGGCCCTTGAACATGTAGTCTATCTTTCCACTGATTGGCTGTTTAAAGAACCTGGTTATTATTTACATTGATAATTGGTCTTTGATGCAGTGCGCCACCTATTATCGTCCTGTATGAAACACAGCATTTCGGCTGACAGTAAACATGTGATATAAAAGTAAAACAGAATAAACAACTATACCATATTATAGTTTTTTTAATGGAAAGTTATTGTATTGTAGTGTTAATTTTTGAAAGTACATTTTAAATTAGCTTTAGCCATAGCATTTTAGTCATATTCAGGTCATTTTAGTTTGGCTGTAGCTTTACTCAACTAAATCTTACCATAAAAATCATGAACTACAAGATGAAGAGGCAAGACATTAACTGCTCATAACGCTTCAACAACCCTGAACTGTCTCCTTAAGGTTTTCGTATGAAAGGCAACGTGTGTAGTTTTTTTTTTTTATGTAAATGAGCAACAGTTCTGTTTGAACTCATCAAACATTACGAAGCACGTCTTTAAGAACACATAGAGTGCATTTCTCTTTTTGTCAAACATCTGCAGGGCCAGACTTTAAAGCCACGCTTCAAACATAAGAGCGCTGGTGCAGAAAATGAGCAAAACTGCCATTAAATCCTACAGGGGACCTTCAAAAGAAATGCTTTACTTCTCTCTGGCTTTTATTTTGATAGAGGGAACAGAAGGTTGAATTTCCTAAAGGAAGTGAAACCAAAAATTCATTTGACTTGATTGCCTCAGTAGTTAACTGAATGTGATCACAAAATGTGCCTTTGGTTTTAATCCACATGATTACAGCTCATGTGTTTAGCTGTAATCAAAGCTCATTTGTGTAAAATAGAAGGCAGATCATCTTAAGCAGTTCTTCATTAGGATTTGTGTCACTCCGATCTGTTTGGGGGTATTTTAAACCTCCACAGATAATGTTGTATCTTTTATTTTTAAATGTTCGAACCAAAATCACAGCGACACCACCCATTTACATCAAGTCCAGCTTCACCTTTTATTCTGTTTGAATTCCTGTGAGTGATTTTTGTATTTTGTATATTTCTAGTCACTGCCAGGAAATTCCAGTGAGCTCTTTGTATGAGGCATAAAAAACAGCTGGATTTACATGCACCCCTTAAAGAACTTTTTTTTTTTTTTTTTTTTACAGAAATTGAAACCAGAGGATGATTCTTATTTACATTCGCTTTGCCTGAATTTGCAATTTATAGTGCAGAATGAGTCATCTAAATAAATAAATAAACATAAAAGCTACTAAAATATTCACTCATCAGCCCAACCCCTTATGGAATTTGATTTAATTTGGAAAAAAAAAATCTTTTTATACCTTGAAAACCTAGTTATGCAATGGTTGATTAGAGAAGTAAAAAGCTAGCTTTAGCTTTCCACTTTATTCACGTTGTGTCCACAGTACAAACCTAGGTGTATATTTTAATCGAAACAGACTTATTGTTTAAAACTAAAACTCTGTATTTTTTCATTATCTTTTAGAAGACATTTTACAGTTGGGTTCTGTTAACTTCAGCAACATTTGTAATTTCAAATAAGCTTAGTTTTTTTTTTTGGCAGCTAAAGCTAACGGCTAATCAGATTAGGCCAAGATGGAAGCAGATTTGTCAAATATCACTTCATCCACAGAATCTTATAAATCTTTAAGCTGACATTTTTAAACAAGCATACTAAGTGAATGCAGTTTTACTTTTTTTATTTGTAGCTGAGACAAAACTAATTCTAATTGATTGGTTTTAGCGTCACAAACGGCGTTTGTGTTGCCGTGTGCCTGTTAGTCGCTCCATCTTCTCTATCTCTCTGTCACTCAATGGCTTTTTTCACTAATTTTCCATTTTAATCAGTCACTTCGTCAGTATCCGTCTCTGTCTAGGATGCCATTCTGTTTATATTTGTTTAAAAAAAAAAGTATATTTGTGAAAATAATATTTTAGAAAATAAAATAATTGTTCTAAAAATAAGATATTTGCTTTAGAACACATTTCGTCCTTTACATTTTTGTATAATGACAAAACCTTTTTGCTAGAGCACTTTTATACACAGAGACAATTCAGGCTCTTAAAAACCTGCATTAAATAGCATTTATTAAACCGTAAATCTTAAAATATTTTTGACTTGATAGGAACTCCTTTAGAGGGTGTATGTAAATCCACTTCCCACGCAGAATGTGACGGCATTCATCCTCTCGCCGCACAGTAAGGGTCATTCTTAATGCACTTTATACACTTTATCTTCCGAGACTGCTACAGTATGTGTCATGACAAATATTAAGATTATTATAGAGAAAACTATATTTTTGTGGTTTGAATTCATCTTTAACTTCTTGTGTTGGATTATCTGACGTTTTGTTCAAGCCGTGGCGTCACGTACAGCTCAATCCGGAGGAGATGATGTCATGTAGTTCATGAGTAAAAATAAAAAGCATGACAAACCCACCGTTTGTGGCTGTTTTTTTTCGTGTTTAAGACGATTAAGTCCAGAAACTTTTATATTTTAAATCAGTTTAAAAGTACTACAGACCTTTTATTGCAATGGAAAATGGTAAGTACAACATCTTTTCACAACGGTGTTTCTCTAAAAACTGACTGAATTTTAATTGGATTTCTTATTTATTGGAAACACCACAGCTGCGAAATCGTTTGTTCGACGTCAGCGGAATATTGACAAAGTTTTGCTCTCGCAGCTGGTGTAGATTAAAACTGACAATATGTAAAACAAAAGATAAATCTGAGACAAAACTGTTGAAACAAATCTTTTTAATTTTATGGTTTGACATAAACACTTCCCCAGTTTTTAGCTGGAGGTCAAAGGTAAAAGACACGAAGCTGCTACAATAAACAAGAGGGATAAAAACGTACTCCAGAACATTCCATTAAAACTATAGTCATAATCAACATTTCCAGGCTAAGTTTATCAAATAGAATCCACAAGTATGCTCTTGGAAATGGCTAGAAAAATCAGCTTGTATAGTAAAATAGAAAACTATATAAAGGTACAGTATAAACATACAGTAATTTGGCCTTGAAAGGGGTATTTACATGCAGAAGGTGAAACGGATCAGGATCACAGTCTGTTGAGCTCGATGTAACATCAGTGACTTTCCTGCATCTTTACAAAACTGCAACAGTCGTAGCAGGTTTCCGAGGGAACGGCTGGAATTATTAGTTTTCTTTTTGTTTTTTTGTGGGTTTTTTTTTTTTTTTTTTTTTTTTTTTCTTGAAAAAAAAAAAAAAAAAAATTTGTTCTAA